>NC_048224.1:44957594-44970775 GCF_002007445.2 Ailuropoda melanoleuca
AGTCCATAGTCTCTCATGTTTCATTCCCCCTTCTGATTACCCCCCTTTTCTTTATCCCTTTCTTCCCCTACCGATCCTCCTAGTTCTTATGTTCCATAGATGAGAGAAATCATATGATAATTGTCTTTCTCTGCTTGACTTATTTCACTTAGCATTATCTCCTCCAGTGCCGTCCATGTTGCAGCAAATGTTGAGAATTCGTTCTTTCTGATAGCTGAGTAATATTCCATTGTATATATGGACCACAGCTTCTTAATCCAGTCATCTGTTGAGGGGCATCTTGGCTCCTTCCACGATTTAGCTATTGTGGACAATGCTGCTATGAACATTCGGGTGCATATGGCCCTTCTCTTTACTACGTCTGTATCTTTGGGGTAAACACCCAGTAGTGCGATGGCTGGGTCATAGGGTAGCTCAATTTTTAACTTTTCAAGGGACCTCCACACTGTTTTCCATAGTGGCTGTACCAACTTGCATTCCCACCAACAATGTAGGAGGGATCCCCTTTCTAGGAGTCCTTAATTCTTAAGCCGATTAAATAGAGCTCCTTTACAAATTAATCTTAGTAATACCATCTGGAGATGGGTGGATGGGTAGANACAGATAGATAGATAGATAGATAGGTAGATAGATAGATAGATACACACACATACAGAGAAATAGGCTAATGCAAACAGAGACCTTATAATTTCAACTTAAAAATTAATGCCAGGAGTCAGGTACAATAAAACAGAACTCACTAGGGATAACAGAGATAGAGCCAAATTATATGTTTCTGGCAGATGAATAAATTGAGGTTACCTTCTCAGATGGCTAGAGCTTTTTACTAGTATTTGTGAAGAAAATGGTTAAAGAGTTTTTTAATTTACCTAAGCTTTAAATGACATTTCCTCCTTTTGTTCTCCTTCTGATAAGAATTACCTCCCTGAAGTTTGCATTTCAAAGAGATGGCCTGGATAAGTGTTCCTGGAGGGATCAAGTAGAACATTTACATCTCAAAGGCAGAGGGAAAGAGTGCAAGTTCTTCTAAGAAGGACTTTTGTGTCCTAAGGCCAGATTTTTACAATGCCTCCAAGCCTTTTAAGATGAATAGGTGTTCTTAGTTGCTTATCAAAGGACTGACACACCCATCCACGTTATGTTGGAATGTTTTTCTTGCTTCCAGGTACATTTAGTTTAAGAAAGAAGGCCTAAAAAATAGTTCTATCAGGCTCTGAATATCAGCTTGCAAATTGGCCACATTTCTGATCACAGAGTTATTAAATCTTTTCAAATATCTTGTCAGGTTGCAACTGGGACAAATGGTAAATGCTCCTGGCAATATTAAGCTAACAACCCTAAGGACCCATGAAGTTTCCTCGAAGAGAGTGCAGAAGATACTATCTTCACAAGATCTGGAGTCACTCCCAAAGTTAGTCAAAAGAAAGCCAATAACCTACCTGTCCTATGCAGGCAGGAAACCCAGCCAAGATCTTAATGAGACAGGGAAACGGAAGGACTCCAGGAGAGAAAAAGTTTGTTTGTTTTGTTTTGTTTCATTTACTTTTGCTTCTTTTCCTGTTTCTGTTCTTGGTTGGACTTGCACCCCCATCCCACTCTACACATGCCATGTAGTGCAAATAGTATATGTCCTTTTTATAAGGGACAAGGGGTTAATGATTTCTCTAGAATGGGTAACATCTAAGGAAGGACCAGGTGAGAATGGCGGATGAAGCATTCATATCTCAAAGCCAAGGCCCCCTGACTGTAAGGAATAACACCTGGGCCCCCTCATCTTTGTTCTTCTAACAGGTTCCTGAATGCCTGAAAAGACACATACAGCAGACCATCATCCTCAATTAACAAACCCCATACCCTGAACAAAGATGAGACTTCCTTTCTCCCTTTCCAAGTCTCCTGACACCCATCTGAATCTTTATAGATCTTCAATAAACTCTCCTTCTACCTACTGCTGGCTCACATTTGATTTCCATCCTGGGACCCTCTTGGCTGGTCCTGCCTGCAACATCTGGGCAGAAAAGGAGCCACTATGCTCCAGAGATCCAAGAACGAAGTCTGGCAATAATTTTCACCCTTACCCCAGCTTCTGCCAGTTTTCCTAGGTTCCCCTCTGCAGGCTCTGGTATCTAAAAGATTTTGGCAAGATTTTTCATTAAACTTAATTTCCCTAGACTGTTTAAGGGAAGAACGGAGAGATTAATCAAGAAATTTCTAAGTCCTCTCAACCACAGGATTGGCCTAAGATAGGGGCCCATCTTTGAGAGTAGATATGGGGGTGTCTGTAAGGACACTAACTTGAAAGACTTTTGTTTATAGTCATGTTAATCTCTTCAGAGTAAAAAGACAATTCAAACAGATTACCAGAGTGGATACTCAAATAAAGGAGGACAGGGGGAACAGTAGGGGGTTTAATAGTCTTAGTCTTTTATGTTGAGTACCTTTTTGTGTACTTATTTTTTCACTGGCTTTTTATGACAGATCTTTCCATGAAGTTATTTTGGGATTTTTGAAGACTTTTGGAGGCTTCTTCACGCCACTTAAAATTAATATCCCATTCTGCTTATTTGATTTGGGAGCCCTTGCTTTTACATTTGCTTATTTATTTATTTATTTAGACAGCTTGAGCGTGCAAGTGGGGCGGGGTTGAGGGGAGGGGGAAACCTCCATGCCTAGCATGGAGCCTAATGTGGGGTGCGATCTCATGACCCAGTGATCGTGACTTCAGCCAAAATCAAGGGTCAGATGCTTAATTGACTGAGCCACCCAGGCACCCCAGGAGCTCTTGCTTTCAAATTATCTTAACTAAAAGGAATGTTTCTCATAGAGGCCATTGTAACTCTAGTTAGCTTTTAGTAAGATTTCACCAAGTTTGGAAATATCTATAGATTCTGGTATTGGAAGAAGTCATGCTTAGCTGTTTAAATTTAGAAGATTCCATTTCTATTAGCTAAGCCTTTGTGGGTCCCTTAGAGCCTGAGAGATGTGCCATGGGGTTGGGGATTGTGTGGTGTTTTATGGTGTACCTTGTTGTGCAGAAATTTTCTTGAGGTTGGCAGGGGACCCAATATCCATCTATTTCATTCCATGACCAATTTATCCTAACACGGGAATCCTTGGGTTAGGTGGTAAGCATTCTAACAGCAACCCATGCCCACCAATTTTGTGGCTGCTTCTGAGATTCCCCTTAGCAGTAGTCTTTATCTACACAGAACAAGGCAAACGTGCACATTAATATATCAACAGTAACCAAGAGATGTTAGGGCTTCCTGGGCAAGAGAAGGCCCTTGTATAAACCACCACCAGTTCCCACAACAGAAATTTGCACTGGAGAAAGGACTGCACCAACAGACCTCAACAAATGCGGAATTCAGACTGTGGGCTCCACATAGATGAAGAACTATAAACTGTCACTAACAGTTCCCATGTGGATCCTGGGACAGAATCAAGGGCTGGGGGTTTCCACTAATTAAACAAGAATGGTGATCTGAAATACACACTAGGGGCTTGGGCTCTGGGCAGAACTATTTGACAGCCCAAGCTCACCTGCTATGAATTGGAAAGCCAGTTAGATTCAGAGCTCATCACGAAAAGAATAGAACTCAGAATTGAGAGGAACTTACCCTTGGAAATGGTGAGAAAGATCATGAACTCAGATGGTGTTTGGGCAGCACACCTTTATTTCTTGTCCCAGAAGCCATCTGAAGTCTCCTTTGGTCCCACTACTGCCATCAAATCTGTTAAAAAAACAAAGCTCAACCAAGTCAATTTAAAGCTTTAATTGGCTTCTTCAGTGATTCATGAATGAGGCAGCATCCCATCTGGCAAACAGATAGGAGCTCTGAGGAACTGTACAAAATGGAAGGCTTTTATAGGCAGAAGTGGGAGGAAAAAGGAAGTTTCTAACAAAAGAGTGGATTATTTCAGGCAACTTCACCTTTCTTTGGGGAAAGAGCTGGGGTCTATTATGCAAATTACCTCACTAGTACTGACAAGGTAATTAATTCCAGATTGACTGGTTAAAGGTCACATTCCTGGGAGAGGCTAGAACTGCAATCAGATCAGACCTTAGGTCTTATTTGCTGACATGAGACTCAGCACAAGTGACTCCATTTGAAGCCCCTTCTTCTCTTCCTCCCTTCCTCCCTTCCTCCCTCCCTCCCTCCCTTCCTCCCTTCCTCCCTCCCTTCCTTCCTTCCTTCCTTCCTTCCTTCCTTCCTTCCTTCCTTCCCTTCCTCCTCCCTCTTTCTTCTTTTTCTTTCTTTCTTTCTTTCTTTCTTTCTTTCTTTCTTTCTTTCTTTCTTTCTTCTTTCTTTCCTCCAACAATTGCTGTCTGATTTTTCTTTATTTGTAGCTCTAATATTTTCTCTTAGTTCTCTAGTGATATGGATTGCAGTAATTATTTCATTGTGCTTTGAAAATTCTGTTGTCTTCCAGTTCCTTTTGTTTGTTTTTGCCACCTTCAGAATGGAGGTTCTTCTTAAATTTCTGGGAGTGCCTAGGTATTCATATTTAAATGAATCATTTAAATACACCCATTTTTTTCCTAGTGTGTTTCTTGCAGGGTAATTGATCAAAACTTGGAGAGCTTGGCACTGAATATCTTGATTTGTAAGTTGAATCTCCATCAGTTTAGTAAGTAAACTTATTTTCCATTTCAAGAGGTGAGGGAAGGCTTGTAGTTCCCTGGCTCCGTGTTAAGAGTGAGAATTTGGGAACAGTTTCTTTATTCATAGTTTCATCCAGTACTTCTCATTTTAGCCCAGGCCTTGCTGCTGCCTTCTGAGTAAATGGACATTTCTAGTTTCTAACTCTTTTCCCCATTCCTAAGTATTGATCCACCTCACTTGTTCCCTATTGGTACCATCCTTTACAGGCTCTTAGATTTTACCTTCCTAGCTTTCAAGTGATAACAATGATAAGTTAAATACTATTTATCTGGCATTAGGGCTGCAGAAAAAAATGCATATTCCTTCTGGGTTTACCACTTTTTAAAATCCCTTTACTGAAAGATTTAAAGAGAAAACAGAGATACATGCATTTAGCCAATCTGTGCATTTTTTTTTTTGTCAGATGTCTCTCACACCATTTTTCCACAGTGTTCTTGAGATCTGAAAATAACAATCAAAGCTTGAGATTTAACAAAAGGCGTAGATTCCTGTTTTCCTACTCTCTTTTACAGAAGATAAAAGACAGGTTCCAAAAAGTCAATGTGATACAACAGTAGCAAAGTGTCTAATTTTGGCCAAAAAAAGCAGTGCCAGAACTAGGATTTGAGCTTTGTGTTTTTACCAATGTTTGTGTGTGTGTGTGTGTGAAATTTTGTTGGTTTCCTATGATGCATTATTAAGTTTCTGCATTGTTGGAGTCAATACGTGTCTGTGATTTTCTTATCATCAAAATTATCCCAGAGTTTGAAATAATAGATCTAGACCACTAAACGGACATTTGTAGGTCTGCATGGAAAAAACAAAAATCTTGGAAGTGTCCTCATTCATTTAAATATAAGGTTTTGGCACCCTGGGCCCTTGCCATAGATGTTTTGTGGAAGGTTTTTTATATATTTCTATCATATTTAATAAAAAATTTCTCATTTTTGAAATATTATGAAATATCTATTCTAATATATATATTTGAGGTGAAAAGTAAATTTTGCTTTTTGTACATACAATTCATTTTGAATAAGACTGTAAACATTTAAGAAATACTCTAAACAATTTTTCACATTGTATGTAATAAATTCCTCCATTGTGTCCCACATTTCGTCTTTTACCTATTAGGGATTCATATTTCAAAATTGTTTTCAGTTATTGGTCACCTGTATTCAAATTTCATATTAATTTCTAGTTCTTTAGAATTGTTTTTAGGATCCGAAGAATACAAATTTTCTTTTCTGCAACTTAGCTGGTGATTTTTCAATTTTTTAAATTTAAGCTCTATTTATAGAAGAGGAACACATGTTCCCAAAAAGAGATGCAGGTTATATACATATATATTCATATGTGTGTGTGTGTGTATATTCACATTTTACAAAATAAACAAACTTTTTGTGTGTTTTTCAGCTATTCTCAAATGCTGTGAATCTGAGGAGATTGACATTCCTCTTAATAGTTGAGGCGTGACAGTCGCCATATCAACTTTTTGGATGTGACATTGAGGACAAAGAAGAAGAATAAGCTATAAGATTTGGACTGAGGCAAAAGTCTATTTAATTTAAAAATTATCTATTTTGAGGGTNGTTGAGGACAAAGAAGAATAAGCTATAAGATTTGGACTGAGGCAAAAGTCTATTTAATTTAAAAATTATCTATTTTGAGGGTTGTGATGTATCTCCCCACACCTTAAGAACAAATTCTCTAAGTTTTTTTTTTCTTTCCCTACTATATAACTGACACACAGTTATAATAATGATCTGAATCTGATAACTCTAATTACGTTTCTGGCATTGTCCATATATTCTGAGCAGTTTTGCTTTATGTTATTATGATGATTTTTTTCATGTTTCTAAGATTATCAATAGTACATAATCATCACCAAATATCCCTGTTACCATCGTTCACTGGCCATCTTTATATCATATTTTAATCAATTTTGAGTATATTTTTTCACTACCCTTGCTATCATTATGTAAGAGTCTATTTGATTATAGGCTTAATATTATTTATGTGACTTTGGTAATTCCTGGTAGGAAAGTATTTATTGAATTTTCTATTCAGACCAATCATACCTATTATAACTTTCATGATGAACTTAGGACATCTTTGTGGATGACTGTAACAATGTTCTACATATTCTGTATGTAAGGAAATTCATTACAGTACTATCTGTAATAGTGAAAAATTGAAATCTCTAAATATCCACTTAGAGGGATATGGCTAAATAAATAGTCATAAACTGCTGTGGGTTATTATGCAGATGCCATGGAATATTCTACAACAAAAAAGAGAATGTGTAGATCAATTTGAACAAAAACTAGAAGGTTAAAAAAAGTAAATTGTCAAGAAAAACAAACACTTCAAATTATATTTGTGTCTGTGTACACACATACACACCGGAAGACTTAAGAAATATGTATTGAATTCTTTTTTTTTTTCTTTAGCAAACATTTTCAATATTGAAGTAATCAGGAAATTTATTGGAAGCAAAGAAAGATGGAGTCAGTATTCGAGGAAAAGTTCCAACTTTTATTGTTTAACTTGTGTAATTGTTTGAGATTTTCCCATAAAATACATTTTTATATACCACTTAGGAAGTAAGAAACAGGAAAAGCAGAAGTGAGCAAAGGAAGGAGGCAGGGGAGAAAGGATCCATTCTTTTTTTTTGTTTTTCTTTAAAGTTTTCTTTATTTATTTTAAAGGGGGGGAGCTGATGCAGAGGGAGAGAATCTCAAGCAGACCCTGAGATCATGACCTGAGCCAAAATCAGGAGTCAGGTAGGTTAGTAGATGGATGGTTGGATGGATGGATGGATAGAAAAATACGAATCCAAAGTCTGCTTTAAAAAAGCTTTAAAAAAGCAATTAAAGCTTTAAAAAAGCAATTGGAAGTCATAATGTGAAAAATATCAACAATAAAAAGAATGACAACAATAAATTATGATAACTAAGATTTATAAAGGGGTTCTTATGTGTCAGTTACTATCCTAAGTGTTTTCCATGTATTAACCCATTTAATACTCACCACACCCTTATGAGGAATGTCTCATTTATAGATAGGGGTTCTGTGGCACACAGGGGTAAGTAAATTGCCCAATGAAATAAAGGTAGGTAGTGGCTGACCCATGATTAGAAGATCCAGGTGATCTGCTTTCAAGATATTATGCTTCTGAAAACTACTCTGAACTACCAAGAAGAATGTTAGTATATTAACAATTACCATTTGGAAAAAAAATACTTAACCATCCTTTCATAATAGTAATATATTATGATATATTGAAGCATAAATTGAATGGGCAATATGTAGTCATAAATAAATCTATAAAATCATGTTAGAGAGAATTTAAAAGAAGATTTGATTAAATGGTTGGATACACTAAGTTCCTGAATGGGAAGAGAAAATATTGGAAAATAGTCTATTAACCTTGATTTTTAGATTTAATTTAATTCAAGTCAAAATTCAAACTGTTTTATCTTTGAAACTTAATTAAATGATTTTATATTTCTTTGAAAATGTAAGTAGGTGAAAGGTCCAATATTCAATAAAAGAATATCGTAACCATCATCTAGTCTTATCAGATAAAAAATAATGCTGTTGTTGCAAATATGTAACATAAAACAAAATTGAACAGAAAATATAAATCACTAAGGTAATGAGTATATTATTTAGTTTGCTTTTGGTAGGTTGTTACTAATACCACTTGTGATTAGCTTCAGTGATAAAGAGGGATTACTTCCCACAATTGAAAAAGCCAGAAATATATGGGCTTAGGAACAGTTTGGTCAGATAATCTTCATTTCTTTGTGCTTCTCTTGGCTTTTCCTTCTGCCTCATGCCAGACTGATTTTCCTTATGGTTACAAGATGGTTACACCAGCAATTTTGACTTCTTGCTTCCTTATTCACATCATGGGAAGAGACCAGGTGTGTTCCCACAACAGTCAAGCAAATTGTCCTATTTTGGCTTAACTGGGCCTTTTATGAACTAAGATTATAGCCATGAGAATACCACACATTGAGTTAGTTTGCACTGGATTAGAACTCAAGTCAGTCCACCTCTCATCCTGCTATTATGGAGTATGAGAAGATGCTTCCCAAAGGAAAAATCTCAATGTGATCAGAATGGAAGACAGAAAGGATGTTGGACAGCCAAGGGGAAAGAAACAAGTATATATATAATTGCATATTATAATCATTGATAGGCAAAGAGGAAGAAACAAGTTTTCATAAGTTGTTTCACATATATAAAACAGAAGTTGCATATATATATATATAAAATAAACCTATATAAAACATATTAAATTTGTTTCTTTATTTTTAAAATGATACAAGGGAAAGATAATTATAAAGTCACAACTTTTGTGCTTGCACAGTATCTTAGGAATGTTTTAAAAGTAAAATAATAATGAGTTTTGTTTTATTATGACCATTAGTATTACTTAATGAGGAATTCCTTAAGTTGAAAGCTGTGGTATTGCAGCAAATATAGAAAAACAGACCAAGTAAACTGAGAGGATGGTGTTAAGATCACTTACAGAAGCAGGTTATTTTTCAAGACTTTGATGGCAAGCAAAAATCAAACCATTTCATGTTGGCTTAAACAATGAAGTGAGTTATTATTTGATGTAAGTAGAAAATTCAGAATCATTATTATCATCATTTTACAGATAGGGAAGTGGGGCATTAGAGAGTTTAAGGAACTTATCTGCAGTCCCATAGGTTGTGGAGTCAAGATTTTAACCCAGATTTATATGCCTAACTATTCTATGTAATCCCATTATTACTTTGTTTTTCAATTGGGAGACTTCACTCAAATATCTATAGTATATTTCCCCCCATTTGGAGGGCAATGACAAAATTGAAGTTTCTAAAGAGATAACAATAAAATGAAAATAGTAAATGCCATCTTACCATCTGACAATGAGATTCTTCTTGGGAAGGAAACTATCTTTGTTTGGAGAAATAACCCAAAATACTACTCAAAGTGGGTCAGATGCACTTTTGCAATATGGCAAGGCTTTAAGGGGGAGCAAATGTATCTGTTGAAGAATAGGAGAGTATTTTCTTTGGAACTCCTGAGATCAGCAGGAGACATGGATGAGGAAAAAGGAGTGTTGGGGGGGGGTGGAAATATAGGTCTATGTCATGGGAGGCTGGGAGAAGATGCAGGTCAGAGCTGAGACCACATGGTGGGGGGACTTGCATGGTGGTGAATTGGTGGTGACTGGAGACTTTGAAGGCTTTTTGTACCGCTGTGATATTAACATTTTTTCAGCCTTCCCCCACCCCTTGAAGTCTTCAGTAATTTTCAGAAATGATTTAGATACATTCACGTATTTATAAAGCAAAAGACAGAAGTGAGTATTAAGTGTAAATTTTCAGCATGGTACAAAGGAGAAAAGCAGGTCTAGAAGTAGGGTTTAAAAGTCAAGATTTCCAAGTTGGAGGTTGCGGGGGGTGCTTCTAAAAATGTGTAGAAAAATATTTCCAGGGCTGAGTGTATTCAGACATCCAAGGCTTTTGGAATTAGGGTCTCCTGCCAATTCTGTCTAAAGTTTAAAGATCAGAGAGGTATCCTGCTATTCTACTAATTTATGCATATTTGCAAATGTAGACCAAAGGAAACCAACACTGAAACTTTCCCTATAAACATTCTTCACTTCCATGTGCTATTCTTTCAAAAAAGGTTTATTGGGCATCTGACATCCTACTAAACTCTGAGGATGCTAAGCATAAAAGTAGTCCCCTATCCTCATAAAATTGACATCCTAGTAGAGAATTTAACACTAATTTATTAAGCCACTAATTCCATAATTGTTATTATTTTAATTATAATTGTGATAAAAGTGACATAAAGAAAAAAAAATACAAGAGCTAAGTGACCATTAACTTCCTGCAGAGAGCCAGCACTGTTCTGGAGAAAGCTTCTTCTTTTTTTCTTTTTTTCTTTTTTAAAAAGATTTTACTTATTTATTTGTCAGAGAGAGAGAGCACAAGCAGAGGGAGCAGCAGGCAGAGAGAAAAGCAGTCTCCCCACTGAGCAAGGCACCCTATGTGTGACTCAATCCCAGGACCCTGGGATCATGACCTGAGCCGAATGCAGATGCTTCACCGACTGAGCCACCCACACATCCCTGGAGACAGCTTCTTAAGGAAACACCACTTTGGCTGAGTCTTGACTAGAGAGTAGGAGATAAGAAAGCTGTGAGTGGAAGATGGGCAAGCAGTGGAAGGTGATGGGCAAGCTTCAGCCATTTAGAGGCTGAATGATATACATCCTGGCAGGCTCATCAGTAATTTTAGACTTAATTAGATGCGCATTGGAAGCCATTAAAAAATTTAAGTCCATCAGAAGTGGGAAAAGAGGGGATCCAGTGGTGTATATGATATGAACTTGCTAGTATTTTCAAAAGCATGATTTAGGTGGATCTCCCGTTCTTCAGTTCTTTGCCTGGGCCAGAAATGGCTCCTAAATTGTCTCTGTAGGTAGCAGGCAGCAGGTTGGACCATTTTTAATTTAGATCTAAAGAGAAAGGAGTCAGACTTGGCTCCTGTTTTCCCATGCTTCAGAAGACTCTAAGAAAGAGTCTTTATCACAGGAGAAAAAGTGGAGACCTTCCAGGATGGGGAACACAGTTGAAGGCTGCTTGAAGTCCCACCATCAGATGCAGATAACAAACCTCACGGCTGTCCTCCTGCTGCAAGGCTGCCATTGACGGAGCAAACACAGAGGCAGTTATTAGTTTCACCCATTGCCATCCTCAGCCCCACCCTCTACACCCAAAACCTCTTTGGTGCTGGCTCAACACATTTGCTTCAAGGCACATTTTCTCTCACTGGTGATTGTAGCTGAGCTGGGGAAAGTTATCCACAGGCAATTGGAAGGCTCAGTGATTCAGNCCTACTAAACTCTGAGGATGCTAAGCATAAAAGTAGTCCCCTACCCTCATAAAATTGACATCCTAGTAGAGAATTTAACACTAATTTATTAAGCCACTAATTCCATAATTGTTATTATTTTAATTATAATTGTGATAAAAGTGACATAAAGAAAAAAAAATACAAGAGCTAAGTGACCATTAACTTCCTGCAGAGAGCCAGCACTGTTCTGGAGAAAGCTTCTTCTTTTTTTCTTTTTTTCTTTTTTAAAAAGATTTTACTTATTTATTTGTCAGAGAGAGAGAGCACAAGCAGAGGGAGCAGCAGCAGAGAGAAAAGCAGTCTCCCCACTGAGCAAGGCACCCTATGTGTGACTCGATCCCAGGACCCCTGGATCATGACCTGAGCCGAATGCAGATGCTTCACCGACTGAGCCACCCACACATCCCTGGAGACAGCTTCTTAAGGAAACACCACTTTGGCTGAGTCTTGACTAGAGAGTAGGAGATAAGAAAGCTGTGAGTGGAAGATGGGCAAGCAGTGGAAGGTGATGGGCAAGCTTCAGCCATTTAGAGGCTGAATGATATACATCCTGGCAGGCTCATCAGTAATTTTAGACTTAATTAGATGCGCATTGGAAGCCATTAAAAAATTTAAGTCCATCAGAAGTGGGAAAAGAGGGGATCCAGTGGTGTATATGATATGAACTTGCTAGTATTTTCAAAAGCATGATTTAGGTGGATCTCCCGTTCTTCAGTTCTTTGCCTGGGCCAGAAATGGCTCCTAAATTGTCTCTGTAGGTAGCAGGCAGCAGGTTGGACCATTTTTAATTTAGATCTAAAGAGAAAGGAGTCAGACTTGGCTCCTGTTTTCCCATGCTTCAGAAGACTCTAAGAAAGAGTCTTTATCACAGGAGAAAAAGTGGAGACCTTCCAGGATGGGGAACACAGTTGAAGGCTGCTTGAAGTCCCACCATCAGATGCAGATAACAAACCTCACGGCTGTCCTCCTGCTGCAAGGCTGCCATTGACGGAGCAAACACAGAGGCAGTTATTAGTTTCACCCATTGCCATCCTCAGCCCCACCCTCTACACCCAAAACCTCTTTGGTGCTGGCTCAACACATTTGCTTCAAGGCACATTTTCTCTCACTGGTGATTGTAGCTGAGCTGGGGAAAGTTATCCACAGGCAATTGGAAGGCTCAGTGATTCAGAAAAGTCTAGTGTGGGCTGGATTTTGTCTTAGTCCAGGCTGCAATAACAGAACACTACAGACTGGGTGGCTTCAGCAACAACGTGTATTTCTCACAGCTCTGGAGGCTGGGAAGTCCAACATCAACGATCCAACTGATCTGTTGTCTGGTGAGGACTCTCTTGTGTACAGATACCCTTCTTCTCCCTGTGTCCTCACATGGTACAGAGAGAGAGATCATTTCTCTGATGTTTCCTCTTATAACGGTACTAATGTCGTGCATGAGAGCTCCACCACCCAAATCTAATTACATCCCAATGACCCCACCTCGAAATACCACCACACGGGGGATTTAGCCTTCATCCTATGAATTTTGGAAGGGGTGATGACACAAATATTAGAAAGAGAGGTTGCATAGCAGGTTGGATCTAGGGATGCATTATAGTTTGCCTGGATAAAT
>NC_048224.1:44970875-45012673 GCF_002007445.2 Ailuropoda melanoleuca
CTACACCCAAAACCTCTTTGGTGCTGGCTCAACACATTTGCTTCAAGGCACATTTTCTCTCACTGGTGATTGTAGCTGAGCTGGGGAAAGTTATCCACAGGCAATTGGAAGGCTCAGTGATTCAGAAAAGTCTAGTGTGGGCTGGATTTTGTCTTAGTCCAGGCTGCAATAACAGAACACTACAGACTGGGTGGCTTCAGCAACAACGTGTATTTCTCACAGCTCTGGAGGCTGGGAAGTCCAACATCAACGATCCAACTGATCTGTTGTCTGGTGAGGACTCTCTTGTGTACAGATACCCTTCTTCTCCCTGTGTCCTCACATGGTACAGAGAGAGAGATCATTTCTCTGATGTTTCCTCTTATAACGGTACTAATGTCGTGCATGAGAGCTCCACCACCCAAATCTAATTACATCCCAATGACCCCACCTCGAAATACCACCACACGGGGGATTTAGCCTTCATCCTATGAATTTTGGAAGGGGTGATGACACAAATATTAGAAAGAGAGGTTGCATAGCAGGTTGGATCTAGGGATGCATTATAGTTTGCCTGGATAAATGAGGTATTTTCTTTCTGCCTGCCCTTTTCTTTAGTCCACTTTTTCTCTTCCACAGGCTCCACTTTAGAGGAAGGATCATATATACTCCTCAAATAGAGTTAAAATCTCTAATAAATGTGAGTGGAGGCATCTGGAGAATACCCCAGGATTACCTAAATATCTCTCCCAGGTCTGAGAAGCCAGAAATCTCTGTAGTGGTGCACAGATGGCTTACACTATCAGAGAAGAGGCTTGCACTAAATTCATTCTCCTCATAAACAAGCAAGAGAGATGCATCACCCTTGGATTTTTGGATTTTGGAGTCTTTTGAGATCCATATCCATTCTGGATTCCTTTCTTCATTCTTCCCTCTTTATCCTTCTCCCTTCCTTTCCGTTTGTCTCCAAATTCTACATTTTCCTTCCAATATCTAATTAATAACAAACAATCCAAGCCATAACAAAGAGAGTGACTTTAGAAAGTCCATATCGCTCCCAAAATATGTTAATTAACTCTAGGGCAGTGGAGGTAAGGGCAGAAATTCTAGGACATTTTGTAAGAAATACAGTTCAAACCGCTGGCAGACTGTGGAGAGAAAGACAAGAAGATGAAAGTTCAGAGTGTATAGTAGATAGACATTCATTCCATTCTAGACCAGTGTTTCCTTACATTTAAACAGTGGACCATCACCAACAACTGGGCACAGAGGAGTGATGCTTGTTAAAAATGCATCTCCTCAGTTGTACCTCAAACACACTAAATTAGAAATTTTATTGGAGGTTATTGCCAGAAATTAATTTTTTCATAAGCTCTCCAGGGAATGCTTATGTACACATTATGTTGGGGGAACAATGACCTATAGTACTTCTCCAAATAAGCCAAGTATAAGAGTCGCCCATACTGCTTAGTAATTGTACACAGATTCATCCGTTCAAGGTTCAGTTTCAGGAAGTTAGTAATTGTACCTTGGAATCTGGATACTTATCAAATCCCCATGAGCCCCCAGAAGATTCTCAAAATACTGGAAGTTTGGGAAAAAATGGTAGAGTTTGGGAGGGTGATAGAAGGAGAAAAATGCTGGATGGCATGTTTCCTATCCTGGAAGCAATTGAGAGCTAACTATGGGTTGTCAGGAGGTTTGTGATCAGGTCTGTTTTCAAGAATCCAACTTGGTAAAGTCTTCTGGAAGTTGTTTAACCAATTGGATTGATATCATTTTGAATGACAGATGTGGATTACATTTCCCTATGGGAAGTCGTTGCTGTTTTCAGTAAGGTCTTATGTTTGTATAGCACATTCTAAAGCACCTTTGTCACATATACTGCCCCATCGATCCTCAGAATAGCACTATAAGTTTAACAGGGCAAATTTGAAAGCTGAACCTCAGAAGGATGAAATGAATTCCCTAATTAGGACACCAGTTGGTAACTGTCACAAAAAGGTCTTAGGTTTTGCCCTTGGATCTATGCTTAGATTCCTAACTTTTTTATTATTATTATTATTTTTATTTTTATTTGAGAGAGGGAGAGAGCACATGAGCTATGGGAAGGGGCAGAGGGAGAGGGAGAAGCAGACTCCCCGCTGAACAAGGAACCCGACTCCACTCGGGGCTCCATCCCAGGTCCCCAGGATCATGACCTGAGCCGAAAGCAGACACTTAATGGACTGAGCCACTCAGGTACCCCTAAGATTCCTAACTTTTTAACTTGAGTAAGAAGGAGAATGTATCAACTCCTATACCACAAAAGTACAAGGTTCTTCATGATCAGTTACAGAAACTGAAACTATATCATCAACTGTCTCCATGTTGCCCTCTTGGACAGATGGCTGTTCTTCACCTTTCAGTTTTCTAAGTACATCCACCCAGCTGAACTTTTACCACTCCTTCTGTGAAGTCCCGTGGTGGTTACTTAAACCTGTCTTTATCTGCATGTTTGTTTGTTATCTGTTTCCCCACTAAGATTTTTACCTTTCAAGTTGTGATGGGCTAGGTTGTGAATTTTCTTTGTGCAACTAAAATTCTACAGTATATTAGCTTGTTTATTTTTTTTGTGATCTTCTCCCTCAGCAAGATTGAAAGTTTCATGTTGTATTCTCTAGTATATAGTACTCAGGAATTAGCAAAAAGAAAATGCTCTAATAATAACTTGTCAAATGAATGAATGGAAAATCACTATCCTCTCTAGGTTTAAATTTACTTAAATTTAAAATGGAGCTATTGGGGCACCTGGGTGGCTCAGTCAGTTAAGTGTCTGCCTTTGGCTCAGGTGATGATCCCAGGGTCCTGGGATCGAGCCCCACAATGGCTTCCCTCTAGGAGGAAAGCTTGATTCTCTTTCTCCCTCTGCCTGCCACTCCCCTTGCTTGTGCTCTCTCTTTCTCTCTCTGTCATATAAATAAATAAAATCTTTAAAAATAATAAAAATAAAAATAATAAAATGGAGCTATTATCCCCCACTCTAAGGAATTGATATAAATGTTACATAAGAAATGCATGTATTAAAATGCGTAGCGCATTTTCAGGACATGTGGATACCCTACAGAGGATGAATCTTGATCCTGTGGATATCAGAGTGAGACTCTCAGGCCTCACGTATATGCCTAAGCTTAGCTCCAGGGAACTTTGTGTCGGCTACTTTGCATGGACTAGTCGAAGTGAAGGAGGTGGTGGATGAATTGAGTTCTTAGTAGCAGCAAGTATTAATTTAGCTGATAGCTGATGCTGGCTGTTTTGGATGGCAGTCTTCCAGCTGGTGAATGGAAAATACATGACTCCCAATGTTTAAAAATACCCTGAGACGGATTAATTGTTGGTTGCTGACAGGCGGAGGGGCGTGTATGCCACTTTACACCCCGACCCTGCACTCAAAACAAAATAACACACCAATTGATTTCCTTCCCCCCCCGTTAAGAGTTTTGTAGATGTTGTGATTGTATTAATGAGCATTTTTATAACACTTTAGAATTTAGAAAGCCCTTCTGCATAGTTTCCCTCTTTTAAATCTTATAGTCCTTCAGAGTGAGACTCATGTGAGCAAGTAAGTGGCCAGACATTGATTTAAAACCCTCTGTAATGAAGTAGGACAGTCACAGTTTCCCCATTAGTATTCCCATTTTATACGTGTAGAACTATTTTGGGGAAACCAAGGTCACTTGGGAAAACCAAGCACACGCAGCTAGCAAGGGTTAAAGATTAATAAAAGATTTGGGATTCCAGAACCAGGGATCACCAGGCTTTCTATAGGTAGCAAGGTATTGAATGGGCTGTTTCCTGCCTCAGCTTCCACTGAGGGCCTGCATTAGTTTATTGGGTTGGTATAACAAAGCATCACAGACTGGATGGCTTAGAAAGCAGAAATTTATTTTCTCACAGTTCCGGAGGCTAGAAGTCCAAGGTTAAAGTGTCAACAGTTTGGTTTCCTCTAAGGTGCCTCTCCTTGGCTTCTAGATGGCTGCCCTTCTGGCTGCCTCTTCACGCGGTCGTCACTCTGTGACCATGGTCCCCGGTGTTCTTTAGTGTGTCCAATTTCCTCTTCTTATAAGGATACCAGACAGAAATAAGAAAGAAGAGATCTGATGTTAAATCATGTTTAGAGTTTTGATTAAGATCTTGGATGTATCCATTCGTTATTAGGGCAATGATCATCAAAATCACAAAGAGATACCACTTTGCATTCACTAGGATCTGTAATCAAAAAATGGAAAATGATGTGTTGAGGCAGATGTGGGGAAATTATACCCCTGGTGCATTGCTGGTAGTTATGTAAAATGGTTCAGCCCCTATGGAAAACAGTTTGGTGTTTCCTCAAAAATTTAAACATAGAATTGCCCTATTACCTCATAATTCCACTCCCAGATATAGAACCAAAAGAATTGAAAGCAAGTGTTCAAAAAAAAAAGTGTACAAGGGTGTTCATAGTAGGACTATTCGCAATAGCTGACAGGTGACCACAGCGTAAATGTCTATCAGCTGACAAACGGATAAACAAAATGTGATATATTCATACAATGGAATATTATCCAGCCATAAAAAATAATGAATGGCCAAGACATGTGCAAGACAAAGGAACCTTGAAAACATGATGCTAAGTGAAATATGCCAGATACAAAAAGCCATATAATATATGAGTTCATTCCCATGATATACCGGGAAGAGAGACTTTCATAGGTATAGGAAGCATGGTAGCCATTGCCAGGGGCTGCAGGGAGTGGAGGGGGGGGATATCTGCTCAGTGGGTGTGAGGTGATAAAAATGTTCTGGAATTAGTGGTGATGGCTGCACAACATTGTAAATGTAATAAATGACACTGAATTGTATAGTTTAAAATGGTTAAAATGGAAAGTTTTCTTAAGTGTATTTTACTACCACCATGACAGCAACAAAAAACCAATATCAAATAAAGATCATTGGTTGCATCAAGCCAAATTCTGAATGGGCTTTTGTGTGCTACGTAAGATGACACTTGAACTATTATCTAAGAATTAGAAGAAAAAACATGAACCTACCTGGGTTTTCTTTAAGGGTAGCAATGGGCTGTTTTCACTGAAGAATGATGCAAGAGAAACTGCTTGTTTCTAATGCCAGGTAGACGTGGATGGATGGATGGATGGATGGATGGATGGATGGATACGTAGATGGATGGGTAGATGGATATAGATTCATGTTCAAAATAAGGTAAGATATTCATACAAGCAGAAAGCTACCCTCAGTAAATCTTTGATTGAATTAATGAGTGAGGCACTTCATCTCTCCAGAGATATGTCTTAGAAATAGAGAGCTAGCTCTAAGCATGCTTGAAACATTTATCTACTACAATCTAAATACATATACCCAGAGCACCTAGGTGGCTCAGTAGGTTAAGCATCGGCCTTTGGCTCAGGTCATGATCCCAGGGTCCTGGGATTGAGCCCCGCATTGACTCCCGGCTCAGCAGGGAGTCTGCTTCTCCCTCTCCTCCCCACTGTGCTCTCTTGCTATCTCTGTCTCTCTCTCCCTCTTTCAAATAAAATACAATTTTAAAAAATGCATGTACCTGGATATGTATTTTTCAGGAATTGTGACTCAAAACCATAAGATCATTTGTTTCTGTTATCAGACTCTACTAGTCATTGGACAAGCTATTGAAGACTCAGAAGTCTTATTTTCCTTCTCTGAAAAATCAGGGGAGAGTAGTAGATAGATAATGGGTTGGTATGAGATTTTGGTTCTTACTACTACAAGTGTAGTACATGAAACAGCATCATTACCTGGAAGCTAGTCAGAAATGCAGAATCCCAGTCCCCACCCAACCCTGAATGGAATATACATTTTAAAAGATCTCAGGGTGTGCATCAGCACATGAAAGTTTCAGACACACTTGATGAAATGGCATAATATGTATTAAATTGTTTAGCACAATGCCTGTCATTTCATAAATCTCAATGAAAAGTTGTTCATTTATCTAACAAATACTTATTGATCGTCTACTAGGGGGCCAACAACTATTCTAAGCATTGGGAATACTTCAGTAAATAAAACTGTCAAGAACCTTAAACTCATGGAGTGTGTGTGTGTGTGTGTGTGTGTGTGTGTGTGTGTGTGTTTTAGGGGGGAGACAGATAATAAACAGACAGGCAAATAAATACATAAGTTAAAAGCAAAAATTATTTTATTATTAGTAGAGCCAGTTAGAGTTGCAGCCAGTAGAGTTCAATCCAATTAAATAAATATGTATTAAGTGTTATGTTCATAGCACCTCACAGGTATCTGTAGGGGAAAGAAAAAAGCCAGATCTCCTCCCTTTTAGAACAAAGCTCTTTCCAAAGCACCATGCTGATTTCTAACTTAAAATGAGAAGTAAAGAGTTCATTAGGGCCAGAAACAACAGGAAATCACCAGGTTACTTTATAAACAACAGTACTATAAGGACACATCTGGGGTCCCTGCTAGAGAACCACAGGCTTACATTCCAGCTGTCAGTGTGCACACCGTGACTATCGATTAAACATATTCTTTTCTTCACAATATATGGGGATCACAGAGTCCTCCAAGCGGGAGGGAGCTTGGCAGAATTAATGACTATGTTCCATTCCCTGAGGGTTAATGACTAGCAGGGAGAATTCATGGCCCCGAGTCTTGTGCCTATCACTAGCCTCAGCTGACCACTAGTCCCTTTTGATTGGGTCCAAGGTTATTGTAGAGACTGGAATCTAATCAGTAAGAATCTGTATGCCTGTATATATGCATATGAACATATACACATGCACACACTGTAAAGGTACAAACGCAAATACATGCTTTAGATTGGATTGTGAAAGGTGAATGTAGGTGTTCTGGGTATGTGTGTTGATCTGGGAGATAGGGATCTCTGTGTTATTTCCCCATTTTCTGATCCCACAGCATGAGAATCTCCAGTGGCCTTACTCTCTTTCTGCATCTGCACAATGAGACTTACTGTCTTTTTTAGCCACTTTCTGATCTATAGCATGGGAAATCTTTTCTGCTCTAGCCTTTTTCAACCAGGTTCTGAAAGAGAATTAAGCCCTAATGCCCCCAGGGAATACCTATTATGTCATAAATGTGCTTTTCTCCCATGCATCTAGATTGCCTTCCTTATGTAGCATTCTTGAAGAATTTGGTAAGTCATTTGTGTGATCAGTGACTCAGATGAAGAACCCAGGTTGAGAAAGACTACATGGCAGGAAGTCCTAACAAGGTTGTTCATGGTCCTCAGTTTTCACTCTCCATTTGTGCTTCTGAGTACACATGTCACTCATTGCAATGAGTCTCATGAGATGAAAAATCTAGACTGAAGTAAGTCCATACCTACTTTACCACCTTGAACTGTAATTGGACCATGAACCTTTCCTCTCCTCCAAGGCAATAGCATATGGTTGAGCTAATTCTCCCTGAGGTTATTTCTCTGGTTCAGGCTTTTGAGACCACAGGGACCAGGATTATCAGGCATGTATTTTTTTTTTTCAAGATTTTATCTATTTATTTGAGAGAGAGAGAGAGAGCATGAAGTGGGGAGGGGCTGAGGGAAAAGGAGAAGCCGACTCTCCTGCTGAGCTGGGAGCCCGACTTGGGGCTCGATCCCAGGATTCCTGGATCATGCCCTGAGCCAAATGCAGTCACTTAACCCTCTGAGCCACCCAAGCTCCCCTTATCAGGCATATATTTTTAAGAAGGTTCCCAATCTCCTTCACAGATCTTGAAGTCCATGAGCCTATATTGTACAAACCCCCAAATGATCTTTAATCTAGCAGTTTGAGTCTTGGGTATTTTAACTTCTCTTTCCTTCTGCCTCCCACTCAAGGTTAAACTTTCCTCCTGGGACAGTACTTCCTGTGGCGATAATGGAGGCGAGCACTTGTGAGACGCACAGTTAGAATGGGGAACATACATCCCCACGTACTATCCATTACAGCCAGGCCGAGTTGGTATCACCATTCCTGCTCAGCCTCTGCCTGTCCATACTCTCGCCAGTTTGGCAAAATGCTATAATCATCCCCAAAAGGTCCCTCGCGCCCCTTTATTGTCAACTCCTCCCTCCACCTGTAGTCCCTAGCAGCAGCTGATCTGTACTTTTTCTTTTTCCTTGGAAATTATAAAAATGGAATCATACAATATGTAGCCTATTGTAACCAGCATTTTTCACTTAGCATCGCGCTTTGGAAGTTCACCCATGTTGTTGCATGCATCAGGAGGTTTTTCATTTTTCTTCCTGAATACTTCCGTGGTATGAATCTATCAGATTTGTTTATCCATTCATCAGTTAATGGAAATTTGGGTTGTTTTCAGGTTTTTGACAATTATAAAGAAAGCTTCTAGAAACAAGTCTTTATGTAAACATGTGTTTTCATTTTTCTTGGGTATGTATCTAGGTATAGGCCATAGAGGAAGTGTATGTTTAACTTTAAAAAAAAAAAACCTATTTTTCAAAGTGACTATACCATTTTACCTTCTCATCACCAACTCCAGTCAGTCGGTGTCATCATTAGTGCTCTGTATCATATTTTATTTCCCATCCTAGTAGGTGTGTGGTGCTACCTCATTTAGGTTTAATTTGCATTTTCCTACTAACGATATTGAACATTGTTTTGTGTTCTTACCGAAAACAGGAATTTCTGTTTGTTTCATGCACCTAGAATTGTGCATGGGTAGTGCTGCCTAAAATACTTGTTAATGAGTGAATGAATGACCTGTAATTCCCTGGCCTCGAGGAATTTACAGTCTCATCCAGGAGATGAAGCATGAGGTTTTAACAGATCAGGCTAGACTTCAAGGATGGATCTGGGTTCATACTTGGGCTCTCTGCAAATTACTCTTTATAGCACCTTGACAAAGGACCTACTTGATTTTTTTTCTGTATCTATACGCTGAGGAAAATACTCTCACAGGTGGTTGTGGAAGTTTGAGAAAATAAATATACAGCATTTTATAATGTGTAGCCAATATATGATTAATAAAACAGTAGCTGATGTGATTATTTTGTTAATAGTAATAATTGCAAATGGTCAAAAGGCGAAGTGTTGTACTGAAATAAAAGTGCAAAAGGACTTAATAGAAAATATAGTTTTATATGTCTGAAGTACGAAGGAAGATTTTCAGATAATGCAAAATCCATGCTGAGTTTAATGGTAAAGAGAGACGTAACATTGGTTGAGAGCTTGCTGTGTGTAAGTACTGCTTACCTGCTTAGCTCATTATAAGTTCTCTGCATTCCTGGTGGGTTTCCATTATTACTATTTGGAGGATGATAAAAACTGAGACTCAGGAAGTTTGAACGGCTTATCTGGTAGTACTTACTGGATAATATCTGGCTCGGCCAGTCCAAAGAGATGTTCAAGCTGGTTTTCTGATCTCTTGTGCATCATGGGGGTGTCCTGGAATGTGAGGGGAGGGGTGGATCTGAGCTTCTCCTCTTCCTTTGAACCTACTAGGTTTGTTTTAATGTGTTTTATGTTTTGGACTTCCAGACAAGTTTTCACAGATAAATAGCTCTGATACTTTAAAAAGTGTGAAAAACCTTGAACTACATTACCCTGTAGTTTTGTTATATGGAGACAGAAGAATAACACTTAATATATCTAAAATATCTCTCCCTCCCCCTTACAAACAATGGGATTTGTAATCAACAGATTCGCCTCTTTTCTTGGTGCTATTCCTATTTGCTGTGTGTAATGAGTTTTGTATGTTGATTGTTCTTCTTTGAATGCAGTTGAATTTTTCCACAAGTATCCTCTTCGTGCCTCAAGGGAGGCCCCCTTCTCCTGTGGCAGGACAGGCTGTGTGCTGCTACGCCCCCTCTCCTCCCCTCTCTATCCCCTTTGTGATCATGTAGAAGCTAAAACTGCTCTTGCCAAGCATCTGGCTGGCCTTCCCCAGGCTTTGCGTTTTCTGATCAGTGAAAGGCAGCCGCTAGGAGAAAGACCTTCCTCCCTGAGCAAACTGCCTTCTTCAGCATTCAGCCATAGTAGCCACCCCCTCCCCAACTTGGGTAGCACTTTTCTCAGAATGTTTAGGGCTGTTAAAATAGACTGCCACCAGAGAGTCTGAATGGGGAACTTATTAGCTTTGTGAGCCTGCATATGTCCAAAGAGAGTTTATATGCAATCCCAACAAATTTATTTTGTTTGTTCTTTATGTTACATTCTCTTTGACTGGGGTTGATTACACAGGAATCATTAACTCACACAAAACTGGAAATAACCCTCCAGGGAATCATCCCAGCCCAGACCCCAGGGAGGAGCAACATAATAGTTTTCTCTCCATCTCCAATGACTGTGTTTCTAATTAATGATAGTCTTGATGCTGTTTTTAGAGGCTCTTCTTACTTCACTACGACATCAGCTCCTCAAGGGAAATAGAGCCACTTAAAACCTGCCTTACAAATTTAAGTTTCTATTATTCCTTTGCAGCTTCCTACTGAATTCTGGAGTCACTCACACTCCTGAGTTACCATGAGAAAGTCTAAGGATGTCCCACCTTTTTTAATATACCTTGAGTCCTTTTGTAAATTTTCTTTTACACATGCAATAGTTTTCACAATGCTCAGAATATCACGTTGAATATGTTCTTATTCAATCTCAGATCTTGTTTTCCCTGAGAATTAATAATTTAAATTGTAACTCAAACACCCATCCAGTGCAAAAGCCATAGCACATCGTAGGTGCTCAGTAGATGGAAGCATGCTTTCTGTCTGGTGGAGCTCTAAGGTGTCATTATTCTGTTATTTGAATTGAATTATAAGAGTAGAACACTGTAGATACTCAGAGGACCCAAATACAGTGAGGGTGATTCAGACATAAACCTACAAAACCTGGATCCAGGAAGAAAAAATGATTCGAATGGTTACTTGCAGTCACAGCCTGGTGCTGATGCTATCACTTCTAATGCTGTTATTTCTACTGCTTTGACTACTGTTTCTGTGATGATTGCTTCTGACAGTAAGTGCCTATCATCAGCCATGCACACTGCCAAGCTCTCGATGTCCATCATTTCTTTTGTTTCTCCAACAATCCCTAATAACTCTGTTGTAAAAATGGGAAAAATGAAGCTTGATAAGATTGAGTAAATTAACCAAGATCACAAGAAAGAAGGTCATGAAGCCAGGATTTGAACCAAGATAGTCTAATTTCAGGACCCATGAATGTAATTGGTCAGCTTCCTCCCACCTGACCACCCAATGCTCTCTCCTCTCCTCTTCTGTAAATACCACTGAGTGATCTATTATTATGTTGGGCTTCAAATTTGGGTGAGTTTTGGGACCAGAAATAAAGATACTAATCAAAAAATATTGGAGGTTTTTATTCATCAGACTTAGAAGGGTTAGGTGGTTATGTAAGATGTTTGGGGTAAGATCCTAGGGACTTGGAGGCTAGTTCTGACAGTCACTTATCTTCTAGGCATTGTGATAAGTTATGGGGATGGAACAGTGAACAAAGCTATATCTCTGTCCTCAAGGATTTTGTAGTTTAGCTGGGAAAATGGGCAGTGAAATGTTTATAATTCAGAAATACTTGCAGTGACTGAATACATGGTGCACTGGGAACCCAGAGGAACCCACCTAATTAAATTGTACAGATTATGGAAAATTTTCCAGGGGAAATGAAATTGAGGCTGATTACCTGAAGGATGAGTGTGAGACGGGCAGGCTAAAGAGGATGGTGAACCTTAAGACATCAATATAGGAAAAAGGAGCGCTATAGGTAATGTCTCTGACCATTTCTCAAGCTCAGAGTAAATACGCTCTGAATAAATGTGGTCATCTGGAAAATGAGGTTCAGAATGGAAATGTCTACTGTCTGAAGAAAAGCACACAGTACACTCTAGCAAAGTATAGGTGCTCTGTAAACGTCAGTGTTCCCTTCTTGTGGAATGGCTAAGAAACTTGTCTTTGAGGGATGTGGACTTTGGTTATAACTAACAATAGGATTGGGGGAGGCTTATTCTAGTTAGCTATTGCTGCATGATAAACCATCTCAAACATTACAGTGTAAAACAGACATTTCATCATGCTTTTGGACTCTTTATAACCAAGAATTCACCCAGATACTCCTACAACTTGATAAATTAAACTGATTGTTGGTTAAATAAATTATAGTGTCAGCATGAAGATAGGCAACCATACTTGGGTTTCAGTCTCAGCCCAGCTGTTAACTAGCTGCATCATTTTGGGCAGCTTATGTCTTCTACAACCTATTTCATCACCTGTAAAATGGAAATAGGAAGAGTAACCAACACTATGTAATTAATTTAAGGAGTAAATGAGCAATGAGCTAGTTATGTAAATCACTTAGCATAGTGCCCAATGAGTACTAAGAGTTCAGTAAGCTAGTACAATGGGAATAGCCATGTGAGGTTTGGGGTCTTATCTGGGAAGTCTTGAACAATTGGAGGCTAGACGCACCTAGAAGTTTCCTTTCTCGCATGTCTGAAACCTGCCCAGAGATATCTCTGAGTCTTAGCTTAACTAGAATTGTGGACTAGGGTGACATGCCTGTGAGTCTCGGCGTGTGACTTGGGCTATTCAGAGAATGAAAGTTGAATTCCAAGAGAGGGTGTTTCAAAAGGGAGCATGTAAGGAGCATGTGAGATGGAAAATATTTTGTGGCCATCTTCGGAAATTAAAATCTGTTACTAGACCATCCCAGAAAGAAAGTTTCTTTTTTTAAACAGTGACAGAGTCTGAACAGACTTATGTCACCTAGTCTTTGTATCTATATAAGCATAGACCCAGCCACCATACTTGCTAGGATTTCCTTAAGAGTAGAATTTGTGTTTTGGTCACCATTTCACTTTTAGTTTTTATTGTATTGGCTGTATATAACAGGTGCTCTATAGATATAAACAAATAAATTAAAACTATTGAAATAATATCAAATAATGAATACATGTGTAAAATACTGACTATAATATCTTGCCCAGGGATTCTAAAAAAAATGTGGCCCTGATGTGGGTATAGTTTTTCCCTCCAAAAAGAGTCACCAATGGTAGTTTTTCAAATATTATGACATCAGGGTAGAAAAGGCAGAAGACTTTTCCAATACTACTCTCCCTCAAGATTTTTCCTAAGAAGGCTTACTCTGGTACAGAAAAGCAATATAATTTCCATCCAAACAATTAGATATTTCTGTTGGTTTGTGCTGTTACTTTGTCTTGAGAGACTAATTATATAATTAAGAATGTTGAGTCCATGACTGGAAACCATTTTGGCCAATGACTCATTGTGTGACCTTGAGCTCACGGTATGCTTTTGACATCAGCTTCCTGATTACTTATTGCAACTTCTAGCTAGAAGACACTACACCAAATGAGCAAAATTTTCTTCCAAAGTGACAGCACAGGGAATTAAATAAATAAATAAATAATGTATGACGATCTTAAGCACCTTCTCCCGGTGCGTAAACACTCCCTTGACCGTAAGTCATGTCTCCCTGGTAGATGCATTTTCTCTCTCAGACAATCAGAATATATATAGTAATTTGTGCCTTCAGTGCATAGCAGCTGGGAGAATTTGGTGCCAATAACTTTTTTTTTTATTTGCTAATATCATTTGGCTTTCTCCTCAAATGAAATTTAAAATGAAACAGTTTGGCAATCTACATTAGCACCATCTAGCAATAGTCCCATGTTGGTTCCACTGCGGTTTGATAATTTACAGACTCATTGGGTTGAAAGGGACTTGGCAAGCTTATCTAATTCAATGGTTCTTAAAGCTGGCTGAACATCAACATTTAATGGGGACCTTTAAAAAAATACAGATTCCTGGGCATAAAGCCCTTACTGATCAGTAGGTTAGAATCTGCACAAGTGGGACCTAGAAATTTTAATCTTTACAAAGCTTCCCAAATGATTCTGATAAGCTATTATTTTGCTCTGCCTTGGATATTTCTCTAATATGTCTCTTAACCCAATCTTAGATCCAGCTTAACTATCACCTCCTTGGACTTTGCTGATCAATCGATTTTACATCTTCTTCACACCTTGTAATTTGAAATCACTGCTTTGATCCACATTTCATCTTCAGCTGAAACCCTGAGAGTAGTTTTGTTTGCTTGCTTGCTTGCTTATATGTTCATTCATTCATTCATTCATTCAGGTAAAGAATATGCTGCAGTAAAGCCCTCTAATTTCCCAGTGGTAAATTTCAGACTTCTCATGGGTGAGCAGCCACAATGGGCTGTGATCAATTTTAGAGACAAGAGGCTAGAAGAGATTCTTCAAAGCACAAGTGCTTCCAGGAGCTTACTTACCATCCGCTCGTGTCCTCTTAGGTAAAGCCCTAACAATGAGGTTACTCTCCCTCCCTCTAAACTTGAGTTTCTACATTTACTGATTCCTGTGGGACTTTGCTGATGTCCGTCTCTCTTAGAATCATCAGTCTGTCAATCTAGGCCTCACAGATTAAAAGAAAATGCATCAGATTATAGCCTCTTCCTATTTAAAACTCTTCAATGATTTCTCACTTAATGGAGATAAACCAGATTTCTTACCGTTTCCTGTGCCCCCGCATGATCTTGTTCCTGCTGATCTTTTGACTGCACCACATCTTGTTTTGCTTCTTATCCTCTGGCTTCAAAACCTCCATTCTGTATTGTGAACATAAAGCTTCCTGCATCTGGACTTTGACACATTATTTTGCTCTGTCTTATGTATATGTCTAATATATCTCTTAGCCCAATCTTTAGATCTGGTTTAACTATCACCTTCTCAGAGTGGACTTCCCTGATCAGTCAACTCTTTATCTTTCTCATACCTTGTCATTCTCTAGTTTATTACATAATCAGTGGAATATGTATTTATCATATATTTGGTGGAATATACTTCCTGTGTAGCAAAAATCAGAAGCTGTTATGCTTTATTAATATACTCATTGTCCATGAGTCTATTGTCTATGTCACCCTGTTAGAATATATGCTTTCTGAGGGCAGAGATTTTGCCCTTCCTCTCTATTGTGGAATCCCTGGCTCTCAGTAGATGGCCTGGAAAAAAGCATACTTGTTGAATAAACAGCAGTGGTTCCCAATGATCAAGCTCTGATGAAATCAGAAGTAGCTTCTTGTCCAGTTTGCAGTGACATAAGAAATTCTGCTGTCTTGGTACATCTGGTTGACTTAATAGTTAAAATTGTACTTAATCATAGAGGCTTACAACTTAATATAGTCATCTTACTAACTAACCTGAATCCTTCTTTCTCCAACATAAGGCCACATTCTTTTCATAGTGACTTTAGGGAAGAAAAAATGCTGTGACACACTTCCACTGTATTCTCAATAACTAACTCACCATTAGTAAATAATACCCTTGGTTTGAACATGAAAGTCACCACAGCAATTGAACGAACTACCTAATGAAGATGTATTAACATTTTGTTATTTGTACACAACAACATAGATTTTTATGAACTACCAAGTCTGGCAGCATTTAGAAAGTTTTTAACCTTTTCATATTGAAGTTTATATGATTCTAAACTTGAAGCATGGCTTGTGGAAAAAGCACTGGATGAAGTTGTAGCTTGGAGTAATTATTTCAGTCTTTGTGTGAATTAGAAATGTCACGTCACATATCTGAGCCTAAATTTCTTCCTCAATAAAATGGAGATAAAACCTAACTCACAGACTTATTGTGACATTCAACATCCAAATAAAACTCTGTACATGGGTCTATTTTATAAGTACCAAAATTTTGTTCAAAGCTAAGGAAATATTATATGAGTGGTAGCTACTAGTCATTCAAGTGAAAGGTCTTATTGGATTCCTACTATGTATAGTCTTTGTGCTAAATGCAAGAGACATAGTGAACAAAATTGGCATGTTCTGTGTCCTCACAGAGCTTTTGGTCTAAGATTCAGAGACACGGTATATATTTTTAAGTAAATATAGTGTCATTACTTTTGATAGGCATTGTGAATGAATGCTATAAGGGATTATTAAAAAGACACACCATTCATCAATAAATAATAGCATAGTTGTGAAATTGATTTTGTCCTAAGATAGTCCTCTATCATGCCAACATTACTCTATTAAAATTTGTATTCTCTGAGGAGAGTAAAAGAAGTAGTTGACATCCGAAAAAGGGAGTAGCAGCATGCATTGGATACAGTCTAATATGTTAGAATTGTTTCCAAGTCCAGATTAATGCAATTCATGGAAGACTTGGAAAGGAAAGGAGTTTTCTTGGATAAAATATATCAACTCCTAGTTCCATCTAAACACTAAGCTTGGAATTTTACCCTTATTAATTATGACTCACTTTCTTCCTTAACATCTATTTTCTTAAAAAACTCACCCTCATTTCCTTCTCTCTTTACCATTGCCATAGTCTTGACCACTTATTAAGGTGATTATAATATTCCTCCAATTCATGTCTGTGTTTCTACCATCTTCTTTTTCAATCTAAGTGGTATCTCTTCTTAGGGATCATTTGGTCAATAACAGTTCATTGTATTTAAATCATAAAAGCAATTAGAAATTTTGCTACATGATACTTGACAAAGAGACAAAAATACTAACACATAATCAAAAGGCAAATAATATATGGAAAAATATTCACAGCACATAATGAAGAGAAATGGCTGACTTTATTAATATGCAAAGAGCTCTTAAAAAATCAATAAGAGAAAGACAAATGACTTATAGAAAAATGGGCAAAGAAGATGAACAGGCAGTCCACAGAAAGAATCATATGAATGGACAATAAACACGAAAAAGAGCACAATCTCACACATAATTATAATTAAGGAAATGCAAATTAAAATTTTAATGAGATTCCATTTGTCACCTATCAGAGTGGTATATAGATCAGAGTTTGAGAATAGTACATATTGACAGGGGTTGAGAAAACCAGATCTCACATTAACTGTTGATGAGATTGCAAATTTGTAAAAAAAAAAAAAAAAAAAAAAAAAAAAAAAAAAAAAAAAAAAAAAAAGAAAGAAAGAAAGAAAGAAAAAAAGTCAGTTGGTTGTTTCAAAACTTAAGGAATGCATACCCTTTCATAGAGTAATTTTAATTGTTAGATTATACCTTAAATATATACTTACATTTACTTATGAAAGTATGCTATATTGTGTGTTTTTTGTTTGTTTTGTGTGTTTGTTTTTTTAATTTGCAAACAAAATAAATGTCTCTCAACAAAAAAACTGGTCAGCTGAATTTTCTATATTAATATGCACTGGATTCTTTAAGAGAGCACCCAGCAAACAGCACACCTTTCTCCTGCCTGAGTTCAGAATCGATTGAGAAATAAGACAAGAAATAGCATATGTGTGGACCAAGATATCCTCTTTAAAAGACCTGCAAATTAGCTTGTGCTGGAGAATGTGGTCACCTCTACAGGCAGATTGGCTTCCTCCAATGCCCAGTGTAGCCCTAGACCTTTACAGGATTTCCCACACAGCAAAGCTTGCTTTTGTAGGGACCTTTCTCAGTTCATGCTTCCTTGGGCTGCACTCTCTAAAGAGAAGAAAAACTGAGACAAGCATGCCTAATTCATTCTTCTCAAGTTGACCAATCAGAAAAATGATCCTGGTTTTGATTAAAACAAACAAAACAAACAAACAAAGCAAGCTCACAAAGCATACTTAAGTAACTCAAATTTTGGAAAGTTGAGGAATACTATTAATTGGCTGTATTTGTGGAAGGCAACCAGATCAAGGGCTTGGGGTAACTATTATTGTTTATTTTATATTGTCTGTGTTTTTCAGTTTTATTTTTGCTATGCACATATATTATTTACAATAACAGTAAAAATAATCTAAAACATTTGTCAGTGCCTGGTTGTTGCTACTGAGTAAAAAACCCAAATTCATTTTCATTCACTTGCTCTAAGCCATTTTTTCAACTTTGTCTCTAGCTAACACCTAGACAGGAAGCCTGAATACCACCAAATATTTACATTACCCTTGCCAGGGTTATTTGATCAGTTGACAAAATACTCCCCACCCTCTCTGCCTGTCAAAACTATCTAAGAAGTCACAGTCCTATGCTCCTGTTTGGCAGAAAGATTGCTAGATCGTTTCTCAAACATGACATAGGTGTATCTATCAACGATGTTTAAAATGCCTTTTAACCTGGAAATTACTAGGTTTTTGGAATTTATCCTAAAGCAATCATCATGGATATGAATAAAGACTTAGTTTCTAGGATATTCAGTGGAGTATTGTTTTTAATCTTAATAACATTCTTAATAGAAAATATCCAATATTAGGAAATTAGTTAAAATAAGGCAAGAGACATCCCTACAAAGGAAAACTTAGTCATTATAATGATGATGAAGAACATACCATTACCTAAAAAGATGTTCACAGCACATCTGTAAGTGGAAAAGAAATAGATACAATAGGTTATGTAAAATATGCTTCTAGTTTTGTGTATAGAATCTAAATAGGAAAAGGTGGAGAAGAACATACTCTAAACCATCAGTGATAGCCATCTCAGTATAATGAGATAATCACCTAGTTTTCATTTTCTTTTTTTTCCTACATAGCTACATTTTTTTTCAAATTCCTCCAATAAATTATATTACTCTTTTACTAAAGGAAATTAGTCATTTCTTTAAGCAAAATAATAATAATATGGCAGAATACTACCAATTTCAGGACCCAGATAAGGAGTCATCTATTACAGGGAATCCTCCCATGTCAATCTGTTGTAATTATTTCTTCCTTCCCTAAATTCTCCCTCCACATGTGTTTAGATCTTCTTGCTATGTGTTTGACTCCTGCCCTAGGCTGAAAAATCCCTGAGTCCAGGGACCACGTTTTACCTAATGGGGAAAAGCCAATAATTCCCAAGAGTGATGTAAGGAACATGGCTGCTAGTTGACCTGAATGCAAGTACCTATATTGCATTTAGGTTAAAAAAATCTTTTATTTTTCAAAAGTATTGATGACAAGACAATAGATACAGTCCTATTACCCACTAGAATTACCCACTGGGGAAGGGGGAAAACCCTTTATTGGAAGAATTGTTCAGTTTCTGCGAAATGTGAATTAGATACTCAGATTAATATTTGAAAACTTTCAAACACAAGTGCAAGTAGGCACCCCAAAAGGTTCTCCACACCTCAAGGCAGTGGCATGGCCCAGTAAGACTCAGGTGTCCATAAGGAAAGTTTCACTGTGGAGAAAGTTCACTATGCTCCATCAATCCAACCCTTGTACAAGTCCGGGGTTATTAATACAGATCCCAGCATCTAGTACCTGCTCTCACTCTTGCTTTTTGGGAGAATAAAAGCTGCAAGATGAGCCTTGGCAGTTTTGTGCCTCTCTAGGACTTGTTAAATTTCTCTCCCCCTCTTCTCCTACCTCATGAAATCTTAAGCGCTGATGCTTTATGTTCTGGCTTGTAAATGAAGCCTGTTATTATCATTGAGATAGTGTTTTTATGGTATAAATAATGAGCTCAAACAGGGGAAGCGGCATTGGGTGGAATTACTGCCTGAGCTGAAATGGAAATAATCAATATGTCCTCACTTACAAATCTCATCTGCATGTCAACTCCATCCTGCCGGCTGTCTCCCTACAGATTCATTTCACAGGAGGCCCAATAAAACATGCGGGTGGCATTGATCTGTTTTATTCATAGCTAGAGATAGAAATGCATCATTTGAAATTAATAGGAGGGCTTGTGTTTATAGCCCACTCCAGAATGAGTAGCCTGCAATGCAGACCTTTAAGAAGAGACTCTTCCACCCAGAGGAAGAGATGACCCTGGGGAACAGGGATCAGGGACTCATGTTTGAAATCCTCTGGGATGTCATGCCTATTACCACTCATCACACTTTAGGATTTTGCAACATGAATGCTACGATTACTCATTAGAGCTGTTGCTTAAATCAACCCAAGATGCTGTGATAAGGTTCTAGATATTTTACCAAATTCTTCTTTAACCTTGAACAAAGATGGTGCAAAATAAACATTAAGAGCTAATCTCACAGAAATGGAAAGAAAACTTAGATGTTGTCTCTTTCAGTCTTGCTCCTTATTGTTATATGTGGCCAACATTACAAGGGTCAACTACTATGTTTGAATATTCCCAGATAAGGGAAATTCATTATTTTATAACATAACCCCATTTGAAAAAATAGTTCAGAAAATTTTGGCTTTTTTAGAAAGTTGTAATAGGGGCACCTAGGTGGCTTAGTCAGTTAAATGTCCAGCTTTTCATTTCAGCTCAGGTCATGATCTCAGGGTCCTGGGATTGAGCCCCTCACCATTGGGCTCCACATTCAGCAGGGAGTCTGCTTGAGATTCTTTCTCCCTCTCCCTCTGCCCCTCCCCCCTGCGTTCTCCGTCTCTCACTCTCTCTAAAGTAAATAAATAAATCTTAAAAACAAGTGAACAAACAAGAAAGTTGTAATAAAAAATTATCCCCTTGGTATTTCTGAAGGAGATAGATACATTCCTTGGAGTCACCCAGAGTAACCTACGGCATTTCTTGTACAACGATATTTTAAAGACAGAATAAAGAACCAATCCTTGAAATGGTCTATAATGGCCTGAATCTTGCTTGCCTCTTTGATTTATCATGTACTACTTGGTACCCTCACTTTCAGTTCTTAGAACACATCATACTCCCTCCTTCTTAGATTCCCTTCACCATTTGCTCAGATAACAGATCCTCATTTTTCAGACCTCAGACCTGCTGTCCTCTCTTTGGGAGAGATTTTAATGGTTTTCCCAGGCTGGATCAAATGCCTCTGTCATATACCTTAATGCTATCAAATATATTCCTGTCTAGCTCAATTTTCACTAAATGTTTTATTTTGAGATCATTGTAAAATCATATGCAATTATAAGAAATAATACAGGGAGGCTCGCCCAAAAGTAACCTCTGGCAAAACCACAGTACAACAACCAGGATATTGATACTGATCTCCTCCACCAGTCTTATTCATAGTTCCCCAGTTTTCCTAATATGTGTGTGTATATGTATGTGTTTCGTTCCATGAAATTGTGTCATATATGTAGTTTCATGTACCCAACAGCACGTACAGGACACAGAGCTGTGCATCACTGCAAGAGTCCCAGCTGTTATCCATTTCCAGTCACACCCACCCTGTCTTCTTACACATAACCCTGAGCCATCCCTAATCCCAGCAACTACTGATTTGTTCTCCACTGCTACCATTTTATCATCTCCAGCCACTACCTATGGAATCATACATTATGTAACCTTTGGGGATTGGCTTTTTATAAGTCCCTTGAGGTAAAAACCAGATTTTTATATACATCACGTTTTCATTCCTTTTTATTGCTAAGTAGTAGTGGATGGTGTGGACCTACCGTAGTTTGTTTAACCATTCACCCCCATTGAACAATTTCTGAGGGTGTTTTTTCCCTCCAGTGTTTGGTGATTACAAATTGGGCTGCTAGGAACACTCATGTGTGAACAAAGGTTTTCATTTTTCTGGAAAAAAATGTACAAGAAGACAACTACTGCGTTGCATTCCTATTGCATTTTGTAATTATATATTTGAGCTGTTGAATACACTTACAACTGTATTAGTCACATGTCTGTGGGCTCCGTAACAGCAAAGGACTAAATCTTTTTGTATCTGTGGCACCTAGCACCATGCCTGGCACTTAATTGTTATCAAAACAATGCACGTAAGTACAGTGTACATAGGTATACTGTTTTAACTCTCCTTACTAGTGTAGGGGATTGATCTTGAGTTCATTCTTTACAGCTGCATAAGTCCCACTAGGTTTCTTGAATTGTACCTTTCTTTTCTGGGGCCTTTGAATGTACTGAGATTCTACAGCCAGGAATTCAGAAGAAAGTTTGTCTGGATGACTCCTACAATTGTATTCTTGCTGGTTGTTTATTTTCTTCATGGTCTCCTACTGAAATACTGTGTGTTGTATGTCTTCCTGACTCTAGGGACTTTACTCTGTGGAGCTTAAAGGGGAAGGGAAAATAATAAGTAAAAACAAAACAAAACAAAAAAACACCAGAGACCCAATTTTGATAACAATAACCTTTTTTCTGCAAGGTAGTGGAAAATGACCTGAAAGATCTAACAGTGATCTAAAGACAAGAAAAATATTTTAAAAACAAACAACAAAAAAACCATCTCCTCATTTTTTTTTCCTTTGTGTTCCTGTCAAAAGGTAGGGTTTCTAGAGAGGTTCACTACCTGGGGGAGACCTGGATCTCTTTTATAAGGTTGTATTACTTTGCTTGGGTAAATCCACATCCCAGAGCCTCAGTTTTACAATAAAATAAATGGTGGTGATAATTTTAAGACGACCATATGAAATAAGACTGGGAAAGGTAATCTTGCAATGTTAAACCACTGTGTAAATGCAAACACCCATTTCTGCCCATGAGAGAGTGGAATCAGGCTCTGAAAGCCCTCCACTTCAGTTTAGTTCAACAGACCTGAACTGAGCATCTACTATGTTCTAGGCACTAATTGTGTGTGTGTGTGTGTGTGTGTGTGTGTGTTCGGGGTGGGGATTAGTATGAAGATAGAAGCCCTGTACTATTCTGTCACCATATAAAGAAATTAGCATAAAAAGGTGGAAACAGTGCTGGAAACCAGACAAGGGGCACCTAATCCACCTTGAGGAGAATGAGGGAAGACTGTAGATGTAAGGACAGATTATTTGAAGAAGGCACTACTATTTGAGTGGGACTTGAGGAGAGGTAGGACATGGACCTTTAGAGATGGAGGGGGTGGCGATTCAAGAAAAGTGGCAACAGAAGACCAAAAGCATGGAAAATGGAAAGGAATTGAGAATAATTGAATTGGATGGAAGAGTTTGATGAGTGTGCAGAAGTAATTAGGCAATTGGGCCACGTTATAAAGGGCCAATACATTTAGGTGTAAAATTTTGGCCTTTAATCTTTTGGTAAAAAGAGCCATTGAAGATTTTTGAGTGAGGACACTGCATGAGGAGCTGTACCAAGAAAGGTGATCATGGTAGCAGAAATGGATAGAGAAAAAGAGACTAGGGACACCTGGGTGGCTCTGTCGGTTAAGCATCTGCCTTCAGCTCAAGTCGTGATCCTGGGGTCCTGGGACTGAGCCCCTGCTCAGCAGGGAGTCTGCATCTCCCTCTCCCTCTGCCCACCCCACCCTGCTCATGCTTTCTCTCTCTTTCAAATAAATAAATAAAATGTTTTAAAAAAGAGAGAGAGACTAGGTGGATACATGTTGGCCATGTATCCACATTCTGTCTTGTGTGTCAGGAAGGGCATGTAGGGTATTGTATTTTAGAAAGATGACATTATCAGTAATGCAAAGACTGAATTTAAAGGGGATAAGACTGACAACAAAGATGGCTATTTCTCAAAACCTAGGAGGAAAAAACAAAACAAAACAAAACGTTGAAAACTTGGACCAGAGGAGGGGTAAACCTCATAGATTGCTCACAGGAGCCACCCCATTTCTTAGAAATGCATCTAGCACATGATGGATTCTCAAAATAACTGACAAATGAATGAATGAATGAATGAATGAATTGATTGGAGTAGAGCAAAGTGGCTAATCTGAAAAACCTCTAGAGAATAAACTTTTAAAACAAGTGTAATATGCACCCGCGGGTGATCACATATCATAATATCTAGCTTCATGAATTTTCACAAACCAAGCAAACCCATACCACCATCTCCCAGATCAAGAAACACAATATCATCTCCACCCTCTAGTCTCTCTTCTGTCTTCTCTCTGTCACTACCACCCCACAAAGAAACTCTTGTCTTGACTTCCAACGGCATGCATTACATGTACCTTTTTTTTTTGAGAGAGAGAGAGAGTGAGTGTATAAGCAGGGAGGGGCAGAGGGAGAGAATCTCAAGCAGGTTCCATGCCCAGTGCAGAGCCCTATGCAGGGCTCAATCTCACTACCCTGAGATCATGACCTGAAACCAAATCAAGAGTAGGCTTAACCAACTAAGCCACCCAGGCTCTCCTTCATGTGTCTTTTTAAAAAACACTGTATAGGAGCACCTGGGTGGCTCGGTTGAGCAATGGACTCTTGATTTCTGCTCAGGTTATGATCTTGGGGTCCTGGGATCCAGCACCGAGGTGGCCCGAGACTCAGCAGGGAATCTGCTTGAGGATTCTCTTCCTCTCCCTCTGCCCCTTCCCATGCTTGTGTGTGCATGCAGACACATTCTCTCTCTTAAATAAATAAATAAATCTTTAAAAAAACTCTATAAAAATGGAAGCATGTACCTATATACTCATTTGTGTCTAGTTTTGTATCTTTTTCATGAGATTGATTCAAACTCCTGTGTGGAAGCCTGGATCTTCGTTCTCACTGCTGTATTATATTCCTTTCTGTGAATATACATATCCTCTTTGACTTATGATGGTATTATGTCCTGATAAACCTATTATAAGTTGAAAATATTGTTAAATTAACATTCATTTAATACACCTAATCTGATTATAGTTTGGCCCAGCCTACCTTAAGCATGCTCAGAACACTTATATTAGCTTATTGGACAAAATCAACCAACACAAAGCCTATTTTATGACAAAGTGTAGAATATCTCATGTAATTTATTGAATAATGTACTGAAAGTGAAAAACAGAATGCTTGTATGGGTACATGTGGTTGTTAGTGTATCTGTTTTTTACCCTCATAATTGCTTGGTTGACTGGTAGCCATGGCTTGCTACCACCACCCAGTATCACAGGAGAGTATCTACCACATATCACTAGCCCAGGAAAAGATCAAATTATGATTTCTCCTGAATGCATATTGCTTTTGCATCCCTGTAAAGTCCAAAAATACTAAATTGGATTATCATAAGTTTGGGACCATCTGTACTAGAATTATTTATTCTGATGATGGCTATGTTGATAATTTCCAACTTGGGTCTATGATTGGTAATATTTAGGTGAGTATTCTAGGACTTGTCTTATAGTGAAATGTGAATGCATTTCAGTTGAGTGTGTACCTAAGAGTTCAGCTAATGAGTCACAGGTTAGGCATATATTCAGCTTTGATAGATACGGGTTATATCCTGAAGTATCTGGTCTGGTTTATACTCCCACTGGCAGTGTATGAACATTTGTTGTTATTGTTGTTACTGTTAGTTATTATGGTAGTTGTGATACACTAATGCTTTAATTTGCATTTTCCCAGATTAGTAATGAAAATGATCCCCTTTTCTTATTTATTGGCTATATAGATATCTTTTTTCATAATGTACCAATTCAAGTCTTTTGTGCATTCATCTATTGCCTGATCTGTCTCTTTTTTTCTCTTATTTATTTGTAGATGTTTTTATACATTTGTAGGACACTGTAGGAAATTCTTTATTGGATATACACACCCCAAATCCCTTTTCCCACACTGGTATTGAGGCTGTACTTTTTTTTTATTGCTATCTTTTGATGAACAGAAACACCTAATTTTATTGCAGATCAATCTATGTATTTTTTGATCGTTTTTTTATCTTTCTGTTTAAAAAACCTTTGCCTAGTCCAAGGTTTAAAAAAAATGTCCTCCTATGATTTCCTCAAAATCTTTATTGTTTACTTTTCACTCTTAGGTCAGTAATCTATGTGGAATTTAATTTTGTATAAGATATGAGATAGGAACTCAATTGTTTTTTCCATGATGATATCCAATTAATCCTCCGCCCTTTATTGACAAGATCGTATTTCCTCAACATTGTAATGACACCAATATAGAGAATTAAGTAATCATATTCTTGAAAAAAATATTCTCTTCTACTGGTCAACTTATCTAAAAATGAACATTATGTGGCATGTTTGAGGAAACCAAGTATTTGGAAAGGGGCGTTGGTAATGTATTTGTTGTCCAAGAAAGTCCTCAATTTACAACAAACCCTAAAGATTGGCTCTGCACACAATAGCAGACAGTTACAGCTTCTATGAGTTTAGCATTCTTGGAACAAGATCTGATTTGAAAGCTCCATGCAAATGGCTGCAATTTTATTTGCCAAATGTGTGAAAAATATGTATCTTCTCGTTTTCCTGAGAACACATAAGTTAGGCTCATTTTTTCCATGCATCATTAGGCATAATGTGTTTGTTCTCATGCTTCTTGGAAACCAACGCTCAGCCTGGTCACAGAGAATAATGGTCAAGGCTGTGGTTCTTGTGGAGAGCGGGATTCTAATCTCAGTGCTTCCCTGGTTCAGTATGAGATCAAGGACAGAGGCATCTCAAGGCTTGAGGCCTTGTTTTCCTCAGAGTAAAATGAGGCTAGTACAATTTTATATACAAAATATATAAATTAAATACCCAACCAATAATTCCCCCAAATAATTATAACTGTGAAGATGGAAAAAATGTGTAACAGCATATTAAGATGTTAAAAACTCCCTTACATAAGGATATTAATCTTGTGTGCTGCTTTCCTCCTAGGTTATATTTTGTCCTGGGTCTATAAAGCCTTTAACTATAAGTGACGTGCTATTAAAGAGTAATAAAGATTGTGATGCAGAGAAATTGACAACTGCCTTCACATCACATGTAAATTTCAAAGGACTTCATTCTAAACTTTCCAAACACAACCTCCTTGGCATAGACAGATTCCTCCTGGCTTCAGGCTACTCTCCTGTGGGATGTACCAAACTTGAAGACATGATTAAAATGATTATTTTTACATTTCAATCCTTTTTTTTTTTCTGTCTGTGATGTGCTTACTTCTCTCTCCCCAGAGTCAAAATTTTGAATTAGGAAAATGGAATTTTGCTAATGTATTAACAGAAGAAAAAGGCATGAGATTCCATATGGACACTTAGCCTCTGGTGTTTCCCCATCCCAATTCATCTTAATGCAGGAAGTCTCCAGTTCCTGGAACACTAGCATTTAATTGAGGGGGCGGTGAGGTAATTTCTTTCCCTCCCTCTCTCTCTCTCTCTCAACTTTTTATTTTGAAATAATTAGAGATTCCAAGGGAGTTTCAAAAATAGTACATAGAATCCCAAGAATCCTTCACCCAGCTGCTCCCAAACTTGTATAACTCACTAGTACTGTATCAAATCAGGAAGTCACCATCAGTATAATCTTGTGAGCTGGACTCCAGACCTTATTCAGTATTCGATTTTTAAGCACATGTCTCTGTGTGTGGGTGTGTATGAAGGGGTGGGTCCATGTGATTTATTCTCATATCTAGATACATAGAACCATCACTACAATCAAGATACACTACTATTCCCTGGGCGCCTGGGTGGCTCAGTCAATTAAGCGTCTGACTCTTGGTTTCAGCTCGGGTCATGATCTCAGGGTCCTGGGATTGAGCCCTGTGCGGGGTTCCACGCTCAGCGTAGAGTCCACTTGAGATTCTCTCTCCCTCTCCATCTGCCCCCTCTCCCTGTGCTCACTCTCTCTCCCTCCCAATCTCTCTCTCTCTCAAATAAATAAATCTTTAAAAAAAAGATACACTACATTCCCTCATCACAAAGGAACTCCTTTGTGCTGCTCCCTTATTGTTATTGCCCATGTAAGTGTCCTAGCGCTCTTTTCCCTGCAGGATAAATTTCAAACTTCTTAACCTTGCAGTCAAAACCCTTCAAAAGGAAGGAATGACAGTAAACTGGCAGTGCCTAACATATTCATGAGACCTGATTTGCCTGTGGGCAGAGTCACTGAGTTCAAAGACTCATGCCCAGGTGTTCATCTCCCCCTAAACTTGCTCTAGGGATGTAGGTAAACATTGGCAGAATACTTCCGGGCATCCTTACTATCTCTAGACCACTTTATCTCCATGCAGGTGTGTAGCAAAAATATTTTACAAGGACCTGGAAAATTGGGGCAGGTCTGCCTCTTTCAGATTTCTTTATTCAATTCTGTTACGTGCCATTGGATAAGTAAGCCAGGCTGCAATTTTCTCCACAGAGGCCATTTAATTCAGAATTAGGAAGTGGAATTCCTGTTCTCCCATACAAACTGTTTCAAAAATTACATTGAACATTGTGTCATGTTTCCCTGAGTATTAATCAAAAAGCACTCCGTAAAAATCCAACTATTTCCCCTCACCTCTATAGCTTGTTCAGATGGGATCATAAAGAGATTTTATCTTGCCTCCACCAAAGGAAATACATGTGGTGTGATCATCAAATCCCCTCTAAATTCCTAATATCCAGCCAATTTCCAGATATGTTGCTAGGCTCTGTAGACTTAATAGTAGACAAAACACACAGTACTTACCTTTAGGGCAGTCTGGAGGAATAATTCTTTTCTCTCTCTCTCTCTCTCTCTCTTTTTTTTTTTTTTTTGAGAAGGCAGAGAGGGATACAGGGAGAGAGAGAGAGAATTTTAAGCAGGCTCCACACCCAATGTGGAGCCCCATGCAAGGCTTGCTCTCACAACCCTGAGATCATGACTTGAGCTGAAATCAAGAGTGGAATGCTTAACCAACTGAGCCACCCAGGTGCCCCTGGAGGATAATTCTTAAGACAATATTCACATCTGATTAATGTATTCTACATTGTACAATATTCATTATATGTTGGATGGATGGATGGATGGATGGATGGATGGATGGATGAGATTCACCAGCAAGTGAGTGATTGAAGGAACAAATGCCAAATTGAGAGATATTAAGAAGTTTTTAGTCTGTTTGTCCCCCTAAATTCCATTTTGTACGATTTGGAATGAGCTGAGGTTTCCACCATACAATTCTTTGAATTGTATGATGGAAAGTTACAGCCAAAGGCTGAAATTTCTCATTGTTTTTTCGAAGTTGCTTTACAATCAACCTGCCTTCTTTTTGAAGGCTGCATCTAGTAGCAGATATTCAGCTCTGCTCTCTTCCTCCTTCTAATTTACAGTGCAACCAATTCAAATAGTATGCAAAAAGAAGCATTACTAAAAAATAAGTATTGCAATGAGCATACAAAAGAGGAGCTGCAGAAGCTGTTTCTGGGTAAGAGGTCCTGAGAGAGCTCAGCAGCCCATAGGTGGCAACAATGGTAAACATCCAAGTGCACAACCCCTTTGGGGTGCCTGAGCAAAGAAAGCAACTTCCTATTAGTGGTCCTAAAGCAAACTAATTTTACTTCCCTGGAAACTCATTTGGACAACAGCATGATTTGGGGGAAAAAAACTCTATGGGCGCGGTTGAGAGAAAACTATCACCCATCCAGAGCTCTGTAGAGTGACCCTGACAAAATGTTAATTGTGGGCGGGTCATTTGTTCCAAGCTGAGACTGAATGCTCTGTTTAAAACGAATGGAATTTGGTTATCTTGAGAGCAATGCTTATGCCACCTAGCCTTCTGTGTGTGGACTTCCAACCCAAGGGCACTTGAGCAACTGAGAGCGGCTATGTTGTTGTAACGGCTCATTTTTTACAACATGCCATGCTCAGAATGCTGTCTCCTCTGCGCGGTGTTCGCAGATCCTCATGGCCATCACTCATTCTCTTCTGGGCTTTCTCAGTGTATTTTGGACACTTGATAGGCCCTTAGCGTGGCCCGTAAGGCCCTCCGAGATTGGAACCCTGTGCCCAGCAGCAGCTTCATCTCTCACCATGCACCTTTAACTCACTGTATTTCAACCAACTCGAAGGAGTCGTAATTTCCTATACCTCCCATGCCAGATCATGCCACCATGATCACGTTGCTTCCCTCTGCCTGGAACGTCTTACTTCACCACGTTCTACCAGTAAACTTCCCATTTTCAAAACTGGTTTCAAAACTTACCTCCTATAGAATTGGCTGCTTCCCCTCTTGTGGCCTCCACGTTCCCATGGATATACTTTGGTGATTACATCTAAGTCATCTCTGTTGCATTTTATTTTTAAATCCGTAACCTCAGTTCCTCAACCATGCATGCCCTACAGCACTCAACATTGACTATACGTGGAATAAAGGAATGAGTGTTGGTAAGGCAACCTTAAAACCTTGGGCAAGGAACATCAAAGTGCCAAGCCTCAGTTTCCTCATGTGGGAAACACTGACTACAGGGGAGAGGAGTAAGATCTAAAGGAGCTGGCTGGTATAGGTATTCGATACCTGCTAGTTGCCTTCCTTTTTCCTCACCTTAAGTTGTGATGATTGAAGCAGAAACTGCATTAAGTAAGGCTAAGTGACATTATTGACCAGGAGGAAACAGAGCAGTATCTAAGGGGTACTAAGCTGAACACTGCTCCTCTGTGTGTGTGTGTGTGTGTGTGTGTGTGTGTGTGTGTGATGAGGGACAATCATCTGCCTTAGGATGGGAGATAAAAACCAATACCTACTTCTAGAGGAAACATTTTTAGTATAGATTTATCCTGAGTTCATTGCTGGAGAACGATAATATCCAGATAAACAAAAAGTAGTCTTCTCAGGCTCTGCAAATCAGTAGGCTAAGCCTTTTCAAAAAAATGATGTAGATGTATTTGGGCGTGCGGCAAAGGCTAAGATGAGCCTCTGATGTTGAGCACATCCCCCCAACTCAAAGAATCTGTCTCAGCAGCCATGTTTCAAGGATGTGACCCCACCCCTATGGCCATACTGGATCGAATCTGTTAAAAATCAAAATTCAGCTGAGTAAATTTGAAAATCCAATTGGCTTTGTTCCATAATTCATGAATCAGGGAACATCCCATCTAGAAGAAAAAAAGGAGCTCCTGGGAGTTTTACAAAATGGGAGGTTTTCATAGAAGGGTGGGACAAGAAAGTTAAAATGGTAAATTAGTTCAGGCACAGTTTTCTTTCCTTAGAGAAAGCAGAGGGTCTTATCACACAGGTTTACCTCACTAGTAGATCAGGAAATGCCCTTCTGATTGGTTAGAATTCCACTCTCTGGGGGAGACTGAAACTACAAGTAGGTTAGGTATCAAGTCTTGGTGGGGCTTAGCAAAAGTGAGTCATTTTTCGGCCTGCTGTTTCTTTTTTTTAACAGACCCAACCCCAGCCAGGCTCAGTCGGGATCTCCCCCACCATCGCTGCACCTGGGCAGAGAGGATCCGGTCGCTCCTCCCTAGGAGCTTGACTGACCAAGACATGAACTCTGGAGCACTGGAGTGGTCCTCTTTTCAAGTCTGCTTAGGGAAGCAGAGACATTCATTCTGGATTTCACAGGCCGTTATTTCCATGGGATACAGAGGGGTTATGAGAAAGGGGAAAAAAAATTCTGCAATGATACGGGCGGTAAATTCTCCTTTAAACAAAGTTGAGTTTAACTAGGTACCTCGCTACAGTATTTCTCAAAGCCTATAAATTACTAACATGTTTTGTGATTCCCCAAGATATGTATAGTATAGTAAAGCATGGTAGAATTACTTCCATCTTTTAGATAATGGCATCTTTTAGAGCCTGGTGGTCCATGGAACACACTTGGGGATTATGTGTATGAAGATTCTGAAGAAGATAGGTTTTAGTCCTGGTTCCACCAATGACTCTCCTTGTGACCTTGAGTAAAGCATTTGACCTGTCTAAGCCTCTACAACAGATAAGTAGATTTAAATCTACCTATGTATTTACTGTCATTTACTGTCTTCATATGACTGAAAGAATAGCCCCGATCCCCGTGTTTATTGGTCAGGGTACTTACTGATAGCAAACAAGTAGCACATTCCAAGGCTATTTAAGGAGAGCTCAATCCAGGGACTATTAACAGTCAGGTGGGTAGGATGCAGGGACACAAAAGAGGATTGAGAAAGCACCCCAGTACGAGAAAGAGCAGGGTGTTCTCAATGCCCTAGGGTCTGAAAGGACAAGGTGATGAAGAAGTTACAGGAACCTACAGAGAGATCAGTTGCTGACATAGGAGAGGACTACTTAACAGGAGCAGTGGTTTCTGTAAAGAGAAGCAGTTAAGCCATACTGACCCAGAAGGAGAGACCTGAGGAACATATATCCCAACCTCATTTTTCCCCTGCCCTCCACATGTGTTGCCAACAGTCCCATTGGCTGAACCCATCAGTATTCATGGGGCCAAAGGAGCCCAATGATAGTCAATAACAGTTTCCTGGTGCACAAAGGAGGGTAAAACAGGGTATGGAGTAGGTCTGTAGGTGCATAGATATAAACAGTTGGCAAGTTGGCAACCAAACCGATTCACAGATAAATCAAAAGAAAGGGAATCAAGATGATGACACAGCTCTTTGGAGAAATTGTGAAATCATACCACCAAGGATGACATCAAAGCGAGCCTCCCTGGGTCCCTCAAAAGTATGGCCCACATTGCTAAATGTTTCAGAGGGTTTTCCCTAATTTGGGGGAATCAAATATTTAAAAGCAGACCCACTTTGAAGTCTCCCAGCAAGCAGCAAATCTGGGACTTGATAGATCTGGTTGTTAAGAGTCAGTCCATCTGAGCAATCTGTTTGCCTGCCTTTCTTGCTGTGTTGGTAATTTTGCAAAAACTGCTGAACTTGCTCTTCTCCTCACGGCAGATTGTAGACAGAATCAAGGATGTATGTTGGTTGTCTATCACCCTTTAGGAAGAATCCCTACCCACTTCTTTCAACTACTCTCAACCTTCTCATTCTGGACATTTAGAAAAGGGAATATAGGGAGAATCATCATTAAGTAAGTAATTGTGTATATTTGCATCTCACCCTGTTGCAGGCAGAAAGTAATGTCATTTTTCCAACTCTGTTATCATATACTGAGACAGGCTCCAGCTACAGTCTTGGATCATTCCAGATTGAGAAATTTTCAGTCAGAGACAGCTCAGTGGCCTATAAGATGAAAAAAGACGCTGGGGAGCTGAGAGGGAATCTCAAAGATGGATTAAAAAGTGGGGAAAAAAAAGAGGAAAAGAGAGAGACAGAGAGTTAAAAGCCAAGGGTGGAAAAGGGAGGGGGACAGGCAAAGAGAAGAGGGAAAAAAAAAAGTACAACACAGTTCCCAAAAGTGAAACTTAGTTTCTGGATATTGGTTGCCAAGAATGCAGCCTCAGGAACTAAGAACCCTTTTACATTTCTCTTTCTATCTGAATTATTATTGAACTGTTGGGCACAATTAATTGTGAATTACACCCAACAAGTGCCTACCACCACCAGCACTGAAGAGAATGTTCACCATATGCCAGATCATAAATGCCTCCTTCCCATAGGAGTGACTTACCTCCTCAACAAGAATCTATTCATCTTATTCTTAATGATGCTTACCCCATTTTTTTTTTTAATAAAGCACCATTTGAAGCAGAGAATGTGAAAAACTACTGCCGTAGTCTTGGGAAGACATATTAGAATTGCAAGCAACCTTGACCAATTTGAAAGACAAATTTATTCTGATATAAAAAACATTAATAATAAGGGAAATTGCAGAGCAGTTTGTACCGGTTGACCTACAAAATTCACCAAATTCCATGCTGGATGAGCCTGTCCATGTGCAAAATTCTAATGGAGAAAAAAAAATTAACAATCTAAATAAATTTCACAGTATTGAACAATCAGAAAGATGGAATTGGTATTGTGAATATGAAGAGACTATGGGTGGGGTAGAAAGGAAAGGGGAAGTTGATGCTTTCAAGTTCAACACCTAATTCATGTATTATATTAAAGACTGTCTAATTCATAGCTGAACATTTGAACCATGTGATTAAGAATTTTGAAAAATTTCAAATTTCTTGAGAAAGATATAAACCCCAAATAAAGCACCAAGCAAATTGTTTTGTGCCAAGAATCAAAGTTCCCCAGTGCTGCTTGCTCCTCTCATCCCACTGGCTCTCTGACCTCCACCAGATGGGCACTGCCTGTTTCCCTTTCTCTCTAAACTGACCTTCCGGACAGCATGCCATCACCTGCTTAAACTCATGTCCTATGCCAGACACATACTACTCAACTGCTCCTGTCCCAGTTCTGCTCCCATCTACAAGTGTGAGTGGCAATCAATCTCAGTAATTATATAGAGAAAAGGAAGGTAGATCACTACCATCAGTTTAATGCAACCACAGTTCACCTTGGAGCCTTAGATAGGTAAGGCCAGAGCTTGAACCGATACAAACAGATGGAGTAGTAGGAAGGGTACAGGACCAGGGGACAGTACCTCCTATTCAGAGCATTTTTCTTAAATGCCAAAGGAGCTCTTTTGCCCAACTCATTTGTCTCAGTGGATAGGAGAAGTTAAAAAGGACTTGTAAGAAAACACAGAAAATAATAAGGTCACGTGACCCATTGGCACACACTTCTACATTATTCTAGGGTGTGTGCAGGAGTTCCTGGCCAACAATGAGTTCTTCTTTAATGACTGTGCTCCTCTTGGTCCTAGTCCTGATTCCTGTTGAAGTACTCCATCTCTGAAAGTCCTTAATATCTCTGCACCTAGCACAGTGCCTCTGATGCAACCTATGTGCTCAGGATTTGCTTGATCAATGAAAGTTTTATCTTCTGATAAAGGCAGGTATTTCAATCCAGAATAAGTATAACAGTTTTTACCCTTTCTCAGCATGTTGTCATAGCTATTATATCATAGCATTATTGCAAGAGTCAACTAAGTAAAGGTTCTTAAATCGCTTATAACAGTAACTGTATATTTCAAATTATTTTTATTTCAAAGCTTCACTTTCTAGTCAATCCTTTCTAGACTTCCTCCATTCAAGATCACTATTTACCCGCTATTTATTTTACAAGAACTGACATTGTGCTTTGTTTGGGGTCACAGCTGATGCATTTTCTGCAATGTGGGAATATCAGCAATAGCTAGAACATTTCCTTTGACAGACAGACTAAGATGGCCAAAGACTGATCAAAGTTAAGTTTCCCATATTACGGGCTGAATCGTGTCCCCCATTCATAGGCTGAAGTCCTACAGCCAATACTTCAGAGTGTGACTGTATTTAGAGATGGGATCTTTAAAGAGTTCATTAAGTTAAAATGAGGTCATTAGGGTGGGCCTGATCCAATATGATCAGTATCTTTATAAAAGAGATTAGGATACAGACACATGCAGAGGAAAGACCATGCAAAGACCCAGAGAGGAGATGGCCATCTACAAGCCACGGAAAGGGGTCCTCAGAAGAAACCAATATGACTGACACCTTGATCTAGGACTTCTAGCCTCCAGAATTGTGAGAAGATAAATTTCTGTTGTGTAAGCCACCCTGTCTGTGTTATTTTGCTATGGGAACCCTAGCAAGACTCTGGGATGTCTAAGCAGAAAGAGGTGAGAAACCTAGATGCAAAATGAGGCATTGCTATTGGTTACTGAGTCACTTGGAGAAACATTCTTGGACCTGAGAAGCTGGAACTCCAGACAGACTGACACCTGGATTCCAGCTTCACCCTTATCATCAGCAAGTGACTAATCTCTGTGAACTTCAGTTTCCTCACCCACAAAGGGGAAACAAACAATTTACATCATAGAGTTTATGTGAAAGTTCATTGTAAAAAATGTATTTTAAGTAGATTGTGCCATACTGCACATGTAGTGAATACTATTAAAAGTAGCTTTTTTATTATTATTGATAGTATTATTATCATTACTTGATCTGTCAATGCCTCAGTTTTAATATTTATAGAAGAAGATACTTCTGCCTGACTAGCAGGGTTGGTGTGAAGAAATGCGTGAATACTGATGAAAATATTGAAGAAAAAATATTTCCATGATGTACCATGATATGAGTGGTCTGTCCCACGTGCAAAGGGTAGCTTGTGTGTTCTTTGCAAAGAATTTAAGGACAGTAATACAACTGAATAAAATGTGGGCTCCTCTAACAATGTCAGTGATGAAATATACTCAGGGTGCATCTCTCCCACCCACCTCCTGTGAGATACTGTAAACGAAAATGAGCCAAATGAAAATGAGATTAAAAAATGATTGTTATAATTATATGCTCTTCACATCTTCCGAACACTCTATTAAGTGCTAGGCTAAGCACTTCACAAATTATCTTGTTCAGTCTGTAGGCTCACCCTATAAAGTGGCTTTATAAAAGGGAAGTAAGGTATCTATAAGGTCACAAAGTACACAGCAGGACATGCCCTTGGAAGCCAGGGAGTCTGACTCTTTGAGCCAAACTGGTTTTATGATAGTCCTCATCATGATTTAGAGAACTGCCTTCCTCCCTCTTCTTTCCTGTGCAGTGTACAAACAAGGAAAAAGCATCTCAAATGTTTAGCAGGACCCCATATGTAGCCTGCATATCTCTAACTTGATCTTAGTGACTGTCATTCTTGATGTGACCTATTCATACTAGCCCACTGTCTGGATCTCACTCATTTGGTGATTTATGGACCATGTCAGTGTAATTTAGTGTCTTAATGCTCCTAGTCAAGGACTGTGAAATGTCTTCTAAAGCCTCTGATGTCCTTCAGAAAGAAAGAAGTAGAATTCATGTGTTCACAGCTTTAGTGATCTTTCGATGAAAGGAAAAGTAAATTGGGCAAAGAGTCAACAGACCTGAGCCCCTGGCTCTGAAACTTATTAGTTATGTGGTTCTGCCTGTGTCAGTAACTTCCTCTAGCCTCCCCATATTGCTACAGCTGCCAGTCTTCAGCATTTGACTTATTTACATATTTACCTTTTTCTCTGGGTTATGAGTCCCTAGGAAAATAAAATGCAATCCTATATAAAAATGATGTCTGTTTATTTGAGATCCTAGAATCTAGAGAGGCCATAGTTGAGAGTCTACAAACATTTGATTAATGAGTGTAATAGAGAGTGAAGTTAGACAGCATTCTTTTTTTTTAAAGCTTTTGGTTATTTATTTGAGAGAGAGAGCACAAGTGAGGGGAGTGGGGGGAGAGGCGGAGAGAGAGGGAGAAGCAAACTCCCCACTGAGCAAGGAGCCTCATGTGGGGCTTGATCTCAGGACTCTGAGATCATGACCTGAGCTGAAGGCAGTTGTTTAACAGACTGAGCCACCCAGTCGCCAGAAGACAAGTGTACGAATGGGCTTGCTGGTGTCTGTAGTTGTATGCAAACACCTGATTGCATATATGGATAATCCTGGGGAATGAGCTCAGAATTTTGCCTTATTTTAAGAACTACTGACTAAAAAATATGAATGTGATTCTATATTTTAGAATAAAGAGAATGATATCATGAAGCAAAGACAGACCATCTGTGGGACTGAAAGAAGCTCAATACAAAAGGGTATTTCAGAAGTGAAGAATAATATCAAAATTTCTCCTAGGAAGGGACACTCTCAAAAAGAAGCAGCTATACTTTTATGTTGCATTCCTATGGCTTTCAAGATAGATATACGAATCTTATCTAAAAGGAATACTAGAGTTTATCTGCTTTGGTCCTTAATATTCAGTGGAGGAAATCGTGGCTCAGAGAGGAGAAGGACTTTGTTAAAGATCAAACAGCTAATTAAACTTGAGTCTTTTGATTCTTTTTTGTTTCTATGAACCTATTCTTTCTGTGATTTTCCCCCAAACAGTGGCACTGTTTCTTTAATGAAATATATTACCTACGGAACCCCAATGTGAAAACTGGAATAATGGAATTTTTCTCATTGAAGAAGGTCTTGGGTTTCTGGAACTGAACCATATTCCCTAAAGCCTGGGATCTGGAAGGAATCCTAGTTTGAAATCTACTGGGCTAATCCATGCTAGCTTTCATACTATTGCCGGTGCAAATTAAAAATGCAAAGTTATGGAAACTTTTGCATGATCGTTAAATGAATAGATCCTTGAAGATGAGAAATTGAAGGGTGTCCCCAGTTTAGAACTCACTTTTAAGGACACAGAGGCACAGAACATACCCCTCCTCCAAAGATTTCTAGCAATATGTCCTTGGTCCCTGCATAAGCTGTCAGAGAAGACAATTGCCTGGATGGATGATGGATGACATTTTTTAGATTTTTACTTACCCTCAGCGGTCTTTGGCATAATATATAAAATGTCTGTTTTTTGGTTCCTGTCTCAGTCTTTTCTTGCTTGCTTATGTAAGGGATGGTGTATCTCATGAGGATTACTCTTGTTCAGGAGTTGTGCTTACTTGGTCTCCCCAGTCTTGTCACCTGAATGGTGATGGGAAAACTGTCCTGGGTCCAAAATCATTGCTCTTTAACAGTAGCCAAGGAGGAAAGCGAGTGGGCTAGCCTTCAGTGTAGACCAGCCCCCTCCACAATGATACTTGCTTGGATCTGTTTCAATATTGCTCATTGCAGGGTAGGAGAAATGGAAACATTTTTTTCTTGTACACCACGAGAATAATTTTTCAGATGCTTTTTCTCACCATCTTACCTGACTGCTAAAAATCCTTTTCACGGGCCCTCTTTGCCCTCAGAATAATCTTAATTTCATAGCATGGATCTCAAAGCCCTTCCAGATCTGTTCCCTACCGACATCTTTAGTATCCTTCTCAACCAGTTCTTTAACCAAAACTTTTTCCTTAGCCACACTGTGCAGTTTTCTTCTCGACCTTCAGACACTGGCTCCCTTTCACCTTCAGGCCTGAATATGTGCTGTTTTCCCTACTTGGACACTTATTTCTGCTAACCCTACCTCTCTCTGTCCTCTACTCTCAGATTAAACTTCACCTTTCTCAGAAGTCCTTCTCTGACCCCAATAGAGCATGTCAGGGTCACCTCCTTGGCACCCTTCCTGTCACTTGGGTAACACACTAATGGGAGTGAATTGTTTCATTTTCTATCTTGCTGTGAATTTCATAGGAACAGAAAATATTTTATTTTTTCTCTTTTTAAAATTTAAATTCAATTAGTTAACATATAATGCATTACTAGTTTCAGAGGTAGAGCTCAGTGATTCATCGGTTGTATATAACACTCAGTGCTCATTACATCACATGCCCTCCTTTAATGTCCATCACCCAGTTACTCCATCCCCCCACTCCCCTCACCTCCAGCAACCCTCAATTTCTTTCCTATTATTAAGAGTCTCTTATGTTTTTTCTCCCTCTCTGATTTTGTCATTTTATTTTTCCCTCCCTTCCCCTATGCTCCTCTGTTTGTCATATGAGTGAAATCATATGATAATTGTCTTTCTATGATTGACTTATTTTACTTAGCATAATACCTTCTATTTCCATCCACGTCCTTGCAAATGGCAAGATTTCATTCTTTTTGATGGCGGAGTAGTATTCCATTATATATATACACACACACACACACACACCACTTCTTCTTTATTCATTCATCTGTTGATAGACATCTGGGCTCTTTCCATAGTTTGGGTATTGTGGACATTGCTGCTATAAACATTGGGGTACAGGTGCTCCTTCAGATTACTACATTTGTATCTTCAGGGTTAATACCTAGTAGTGTAATTGTTGGGTCCTAGGGTAGCTATATTTTTAACTTTCTGAGGAACCTCCATACTGTTTTCCAGAGGNGTATTGTGGACATTGCTGCTATAAACATTGGGGTGCAGGTGCTCCTTCAGATTACTACATTTGTATCTTCAGGGTTAATACCTAGTAGTGTAATTGTTGGGTCCTAGGGTAGCTATATTTTTAACTTTCTGAGGAACCTCCATACTGTTTTCCAGAGGGGCTGCACCAGTTTGCCTTCCCACCAGGAGTGTAAGAGGGTTCCCCTTCCTTTGCATCCTCGCCAACATCTGTCATTTCCTGAGTTGTTCATTTTAGGCATTCTGACCATTGAGATGTGGTATCTCAGTGTGGTTGTGATTTGTATTTTCCTGATGCCAAGTAATGTTGAGCATTTTTTCATGTGTCTGTTGACCATTTGCATGTCTTCCTTGGAGAAATGCCTGTTCATGTCTTCGGAGGCAGACAATATTTTAGTCTTGCTCACAGTGGTATTCCCACAGAGCCCTTCCAAGAGCCCTGAACTGTCGATAAATACACATACTTTAAAGAGTTAATTAATCAGTTATTGGATGTGAAGCCTAAGTAAAACAGAGGCAGAGATATTCAGGATCAAGACAGGAAAGATGGTAGATGGTAGCTGCAGACCATGACCTGAAAAGCAAGATGTTGTTAGTAGCCAGTTGAAGCCCTTAAAATGAAAAAGAAGTTGGGAACAATTCAGACCAGGAAATACCAAAGATTATCTGTGAAAGTGGTACCTTAGGCCAGGGAGTCAGGGGAGACAATGAAGATATGGGGACAAGAACTGCAACCAAACTAATATCTGGCTAATTCTGCCACACTGCCTCTTTATTACCTGGAATTGCTTTTATTGGCTCGTGCAAGGTGATTGTTTTCTGGAGCACTTTAAAGGTCCCTCCTGATACCTGATAATAACTTTTAGGCCTTTGTTCAGGGACTGTGTGATAAAGATAAATCAAAGCCTGCATTGGTATAACCCAAATGGGCCCAACAATGGATTCGACTCTTGTGTGTTCCACCTTTCCAAATTTAATAGCCCAGGAGTGATTGAGAACAATGTGCTGGTTCTGAATTATAATAAAATGAAAGGTTCTTTTCTCCTTCCAGAAGTCTGATGGGCACCAAATTCTTATCAAATATTCCTTTGAATGTGAAATAAATCTTGGAGAGAATCATCAATTTAACCTCGATTATTAATCATAGTATTAAGCTTGCATTGCATTTCAGAGACACAGAAAAAGAAAATGCCACACATATAAAAATTGTATATAAATAATTGTATATGTATTATATATACTACGTATATAAATTATGTATATATGTGTAGTTGTATATGTGTTATATATGTGTATATACAATATACATGATTGATTATATCTTTTTTGTATATCACACTGAGATGTATTTTCATAAAATGGAAATTTTAAGGAAATAATCTGATTAAGTTTTGCCTTCATGTACCTAGGAGACACCTAGAAGGATTTTGTTTTATTAATCATATTTCACATAGTAAGTTCCTTCCAGACTTACACTCAAAGTTTCCATGATTCTGAACTACATGCTTTCCCTGCTAATAGAAAGTTTATCAAATGACTGATTTCCTTAGTGTTGTGTCTGCAAAACCCTTCATAGCTATTAATCTAAGCCTTTTTCCTTTTCATTTTAAAAACTCACGTTTCTCCAAGGAAAATTCAATCCACTTAATCCTCATTGATTGGCATTTAGTGCAACAAGATGATGTTTTGTGAGAGCTCTGAGTGTCTAACCAGCAGTTTGATCAATTTCTTATGCTTCTTGTCATGCTAATCATATTTTGCACCTGGAAACCATGTTTCCCCTCAAGTCTTCTAACTGCATTTAAAGCCTGTGTCATTTTTGATTTGACAATGGAGAAACTGAGGCATGAGCTATCGAGTATCCTAGCTTAGTCAGTTTTATTCACAGCTCTGTGCTCCTGGAATTCCTACATGACTCATTCTCATCTTTTCCTTTTAAAAGAAAAAGTCTCTCTCTCTCTCTCTCTCTCTTTATCTTTATGACTTTAATATGTTATTGTGCCCTTGAAATACTTATTTCAGTTTTCAAGATCCCTGAACCTTGGTTCTGTCTCCTATAAAATGGGGGAAACAATATTTACCACGAGGAGTTTTTATAAAAATGTATTAAGTTGACTTATGACAAAGGACCTAGTGTAGTGCCAGGACTATAATAAATGTTCAGGAAATATGAAAGTGGGGGATACAGAAGGGAAAGGCATAAAAGTAGTGAAGGCACTCTAAGAACTTCCTAAGATAGGCCTCTCTAAGTCTAGTGCAGGTGAATTGATATTATCTAAAATGTTTTTTAAAGTATAGACTTTTTTGGCCCATTGAAGTCCAACCAAATCAAATCCTTAGAGGTGCAACTCAGGAATCTGCATTTTAACCTTCTCTCCCACACATGATGCCTGTGTAGCCTTGGATGACTAGTGTTTGCAAGTCTGTAGGCAATGCTGTAACTTTGCATGGAGGAGTCTAAAAGTCCAAGGAGGTCCTAAGCAGAGGAAATTCATTTGAGTAGACAGGACCTTTTAAAGGAGCTGGAATTGACTAGGTGGGAAGGTACTGAGCAAATGGAACAGAAGGAAAACTTG
>NC_048224.1:45012773-45064518 GCF_002007445.2 Ailuropoda melanoleuca
GTGTTTCTTATAGAACTGAATTTATACAAATAAATAAATACATCAGGTGACACCTTGAACTCAGCTTCCTCACCATTCTCATTTTTGCATTTTCATATGTGAATACCCCACTTCTAGCTTCATTTCTTTGCATCTCTGCAGTGTCTCTGCTTGCACACATTTATTAGCAGTAGGAGTAGGAGAAGTAATCTGGTCTCTGAGTAAATCCATGAAGATGTTTTCCCCCACCCCCATGCTTTGCACAACACTCCCCAGGGAAAAGTGCTTCTATCCTTTCTCTGCAAGTTGGGTTTGAAGAGGATCCAGCAATCCTCTTCATTTGCAGTTATAAACATTGTTTTTTCTAGCTGCTGTTTTCTGTTGCAGTACCATTGAATTTTTTTTTTTTTTAGAAGAGCGATAACCCAGGTAAAACCTTGTTTCCCTTACCGCAGATGGCCAGGAGTGATGTCATACTGTGGGGAGTGTGGGGTGGGTCTGAGAGCAGATGGTCCAGGTGCTTAAGCATTCAGAGCAGGAGATGCAGGGTAGTGGGATCATTTGCAATTAACTGCAGCATCAGCAACATTTTTTTTTTGTCTATGTTGTTTTTAGTCCTACCACAGTATTTCTAGAAACTATATCTTTTCCATTCAGTGGGCTGAAGGAACTAGAAGAGCATTATTTATTTTATTTTAGCTTGTTTCTGTCTCAGATTTCTTCTCTTATTATGGCTTTTAAATGAGTCAATGAAAATAATAATGCCCAAACGCAATTTACTTGCACTTCTTAAGTTCTTTGTGGAAAAACCCGTAACCGTGGTCCTTAAAATATTTGATTCATGGTTTTCATTGAGAAAAACAAAGCAAGTTCCTGAAATACAATGCAAACCATTTGAAGGTGTTCATTGATCCCCTTCCCTAAAAGAACCTAGCCCTGTTTGTGGCCCTGGTCTGCCCCTAGTAAACTGTGTGACCTCGTTTAACTTACTCATTTTCCATGTGTACACTAACTTGTGTTTACCTGTGAATGAAGAATTGTGATGAGATGGATTTTTAAGGCTTGTTTTAGAGCTGTTATTCTGTGAAGCAAGACAAGACAAACTGTAAATATAGGGAAATTGGGCAGGTGGCAAATAAATGCACTGGATTTCAGCTTAGGAAAGTTAGAAGACATGCCAGGTTAGACTAGCACCTGAGCCGCTAAGCCTTTTCACCCTCAGTTATGGTAATCTCCGTAATGTCTCATGTTTGAGAGAGCAATGCCTGCATCTCTCGGCAGAGTTTAGCGTGGCGTTCGATAATTCCACCCGTCCATCTCTCACATTCTGCTTTCTGCAGTATCTGCAGTATATGATGGCCCCAGTTGCTTTGTTCGATTCATGCCCCAGCAGAGAGTGCCTTCACGCTTCAGTCCTGCTTTGTCCTCAAGCCGTGTGCAGGCCCTTCCTTTTGGCTGTACCATAATACAAGCACTAAGCAGGCTTGCATCTTGTCAGGCAGGAAGACGGAACCTTTTATGCATTTCCTAAATCCTCTGATTTTGCAGATTTCTCACTCCCATTGTTTGTGTGTTTGTTTTGGTTTGGGGGTTATATGTTTACTGCTTTTGTTATTGTTGTTGCTGTTATGTTCTTGCGTATTTTGCTCAGCAAAGAGACAAGGTTTGAGTTGGAGAGCTGTGTCAAACTTGTGACAATAGAAAACTCTTACTTAGATACGGAGAGGACAGTGGGAGAGTTAACGAGGAGGTCAAAGGCTAGATAGGAAGTTAGAAGTCAACGACAATGTTTGGTGTGGAAAATAAGTGCTGATAAGGGCACAGTTGGGGTTTACTATTTTTAGTGATAATGATGTTACCATTTCTTGAATTCCTCTTATACTAAAAATAACTAGCTTAATATTTTACATATATTATTAACTCTCCGGAACCAGTGGGCCTGTTTTATTCTGGTCCTACTATTGCTAGCTATGTGATCTTTGACAGATTACTTAACCTTTCTGTGCCTCAGTTGTTTTTTTGTTTTTTTGTTTTTTAATGATTTTTTTTCATAAGTGGAAAAAAATAACTCATAAGGTTGTTGTAAACAAAAGGGGAAGCTGAGCTGGAGTCACCCTTTGTCTTAGGCTTCATGGTCTTCGAAATATTAAAGGATGGGGACGCCTTGGTGGCTCCATCAGTTAAGCATCTGTCTTTCCTGCCTTCTGCCAGATCATAATCCGAGGATCCTGAGATTGAGTCCCACATTGGGCTCCTTGCTCAGCAGGGACCCTGCTTCTCCCTCTGTCTGCTGCTCCCCCTAGTTGTGCCCTCTCTCTCTCTGACAAATAAATAAACGGAATCTTTTTAAAAAAATGTTAAACGAGGAGCATATAGAAATTGCTGGATTAATTATCATCATCCTCCCATTATTATTATCACTGTTATTCTCTGTTACTCTTATGAGATAAGAATAGTTAAGGTAAAGTGAGTGAATACAGATAAAAGGAGGCATATTACAAATTTGAAGAGTTTATTGATTGGAATCAGACAGCACTAAACCAGATGTGTCTGGAAGCCCCTCTTGGACAGGAGCTTTGGGAAAGATACTTACAGAGAAAAGGTAGAAACAAAGTAAGGGAAATTATTGATTGGCTGTAGCTTAGAGCCTTGTTGGCTATTCATGATTAGTTATCGTTAGGTTTCAATTTCATAACCTTTCACAGGCTTCGGTTTTGGTTTGCTTATGTAGCCAGCATAGGGCCACCTCAGTCTAACAGCCTCCTTGCTAATTAATTTAACACTGTCCACATTTTACGAAAAAATAAAACAAAACAGTAGTAACAACAAAAAACTTGATGACTAATGCACTAATTTTTTTCAGCAAATAAATGATGTGTTTCTGGGCAGATCACGGAAGGGGACAGGAGGCCAGAGCTTAGCAGCTTAGTCAGTAAGACTGCAAGTCATCTTCACCCAGTCCAGACCTGGCCATCTTTCCTGGAGCAAACCTGGAAATATTCACTATTCACTTCCCCCAGGCTTCAAGCTGAAACCAGCTTCCCAGGTCAGAAGCCTGGGACTCAACTTGGCCACTTAGCACCGAGGTTCTTTTCCTGCTGATCAATCCTGACCTTCTGTTTTGAAGTTTAAAAGCCTCCAAAGCCTTCTTGGACATCAAATAGCTCTTACCAAATGCCATTTGGGCAATTTAAATGCAAATGAATCGGCAATATTTGGGCTGCTTCCAGTTAGCTTGCTTGTGCTTTCCCAAACAAAAGAGGAAGCTGGGTTGGAGTAACCCTGTGTCCTGGATGGCCTGATGTGGAAGTAAAATTGCACCGGACATTTGTTAAAAATAGCAGTACAGATTTTATTCTGTCTACTGTAGCAGGTGAAAGAGACCTCATTACAAGACTGAGCCCAATTCTGCTGAAACAAAAGGCAGGGCTGTTTTTGTTTTTGTGTTTTTTATATTTATTAGTTCTTTACTTATTTTTATTTTTTGCACTGGGGTGAGTTAGTGGAAAATTACTGGAGCACCTTGCTGGGAAGTTGGTCAAGGTGATTAGGCCATCTCTGTGTGTGTGTTTGTCCCTTGTGTTAGTTTGGTTCCTACCTTCCGGTGGAGACTGGAAGAGGGGGGAGCTATCCTCCTTAAGGATTATGTTTCCAAGCAAAGTCTCCCTGGTCCTTGAGGGAAGACATTCCTGAATTATAGAATGGTAAGAGGCTGGGGAAGATTTACATCTCAGAGGGGCACAAAGAATTTGTAATTGCAAGTTTTCTAATATAAATGCTCTAAGAAAAGGGAAGTCTGGGGTCTGTTCTCTGGAAGAAACCTGTCTGAATTTAATAACACTGAGGGAAAAGTTAAGGTTGTCTTATTCAGTGGTCTTCAAAAACCTTAAAAAATATAATTTAAGACATTGGACACCCTGCTCTGAATGTAGCTTGCTTTGATTTTGAAACAAGTGGAGATGTTTTTCATGCTAGAACAAGATATAATAAAGGCGCATAGCCAGAAAGAGACCTACATCTAAAGTAAGGGGAAAGAAATCAGGTCTCTAGTTTTGTCTTTGCCTTTAATTATACGAGTGGTCTTGGCAAATCACATTCGTCTTTCAGGGCTTCAGTTTCCCCATTTGTAAAATGAAGCAACTAACCTCTATGGATACCTCAGGGACATTTCAGATCTTTTATTTTCTATGATTATATGACTCTGTGGAACTCTGGTGAGGAGGAAAAAACGCTTAAGAAAGATAGCTGCATTTCTTTTAGGGATAAAACTCTTTCTTTCTGAACAGTCTTAAATGGACCTTATGAAAGGTTTTGCAAGGGAAGGAGGACTGGTATCACCTGGTTGGGACTTGTTAAAACTGAGGGATCCAACCAGAAATAGCCCCACTCATTCGTACAGCTAATTTCCAACAGGGACACAAAACAATTCAGTGAAAAAAAGGAGAGTATTCTCCATAAACGGTTCTGGAACAATTGGATAGGCAAGTGAAAAATACAGTACCCATGTTATACATATAGAAATTCCAGATGACTGGGTGTTTACCCCAAAGATACAGACGTAGTAAAGAGAAGGGCCATATGCACCCCAATGTATAGCTGCATTGTCCACAATAGCCAAATCATGGAAGGAGCCGAGATGCCCTTCAACAGATGACTGGATTAAGAAGCTGTGGTCCATATATACAATGGAATATTACTCAGCTATCAGAAAGAACGAATTCTCAACATTTGCTGCAACATGGACGGCACTGGAGGAGATAATGCTAAGTGAAATAAGTCAAGCAGAGAAAGACAATTATCATATGATTTCTCTCATCTATGGAACATAAGAACTAGGATGATCGGTAGGGGAAGAAAGGGATAAAAAAAAAAAAAAAAAGAGAGACTGTCTTAAAGAATATGGGGTGAGCAAATATTTCTCAGAATATAAAGGCATTTTTTAAAAAGATAAAAATTAAATGTAAAAACAACAACAAAAACCTGAGGGATCCGAATTCTGAGTACAAAAATTCTTTTCACAGGGAGTTTGGGTTCCTCTTGGTTTCCTAGGAAAAATATATTAGGGCATAGAAATCTGGTGAAGGTAATGATGTTAGTAGCTGTAGCCTTCTCACATGTTTGGATGTGTTCCAAGCTCTAAGTGTTTTGCCTGTTCTAACTCAATTAATCCTTACTACAGTCCCCTGCAGTGGGTGCCACTATTCCCAGGTATAGATGAAGAAACTTGCTTAGAGCCTCACAACTGGAAAGCTATGTCCCCGAGGTGCAGCCCCAGGAAGCCTGACTCCAGGCAGTGTGGCAAAGACCATCTGTGACACAGACGGTGATGGTAGGTCCCAGGCCAGGAATCACTGAGCCAGGAACCAGGAAGAGATTCCTGTGGAGAGGATAGGGAATGATCCTGTTCCTTAGTTTTAGCTGCGACAATTTCTGATGTCCAAAACGTTCCTGTTTCTTGGTATTTTCTTTTCCCTCCTTTGTCCCTAACCTTTTCTGGGGGGGAAAAAAACCATAGGCTTCCCCAGAGGCATCGGGTTAGAGGTGTAGGAGGACCCAATATTCAAGGCCAAGCCTCTGCATGGGCTGCAGGCAAATCAGGAGAGGAGAGGAGAGAGGATGGGAGGGGAGGGGAGGGGAGGGTGAAGCTGAGTGAGGGGTGAGAGGCCATAGAGATGGTGGCGGTCAGCGTGAAGTGGGGGACAGAGGCCATCCAGGGCAGGTGAAGACCAAGCAGTGAAGAGGAGTTTGGACTGGAAGGTGACAAGCAGCCCACAGGATCATTTCAGCATCGCTATTAGGGAATACTTAGGATGGTGAGAAGGTTTCCATAAACGTTTAGGTTCCCAGAAATTACGTGATGTGGGGTCCATCCCTCCCCACTGTGGGGAAGAATGGGTCCCTTTTGGCTTCTCTGAATTTCAGAATATTTAGGTTGTAGGCAATCTCTCCATCTCTGGAACTGTATTGCAAAATCACCTTTCTGAATCCTTCTTGGTCTTCAAAGATCAGTTCAGATCTATGGCTCATCATAAAGATTTTGTTATCCTTCCAGTCTGCATTGATTTCTGCCTTCTTTGAACTCCAAGAAGCACTTAGAGGCTAAACCTCTCAATCTAGCACTTGCTCTAATTTTGCATTGTAAATTAACCGCTTTGTGTAAGGCAGTCATCTCTCCCAGACTGAAGCAGGGAGCCTGTCTTGATCTCATTTTCCTTTTACAAATTGTCTAGCACCAGACTGGGCACATGGTGCATACATCAAATCTAGTTGCTCATGCAGTTAGTCGTCTATCTAGCATTGTAGCTAAATGCACATAGCACTTTACAGAAGGTTTTCATAAACGTCTGTTGAATCTAATGGTCCCTACAATCTTAGTCTTAATCTAATAAAAGATTTCAGGTACATTTTTTCCCGCATGTGCCAAACTTCTCTCTCACTCTCTCCTTCCCCCTCTCTTTCTCTCTCCCTCTCTCTCTGCCCATACCCCCTGCACCTCAGCCACAGGATAGATACATGCCATCCAGGATGATTTTAACATCAAGAGCATGGATATAGGATCCATGTCCCGATGGCAGATCTGCCAGCGTTTTGAAGTTGAACGCAAGGGAAAAATTGAAACACAATCTTTTCTCTATGCAAAGTGTGTTTGGTTTTGCATAATGCATTGTGCTTCAGGTGCCAAGTTCCAGACACAAGGAGAATTAATGGAATAACATCGGTAAAGGGCTTTAGACTCCTCAGAGGAAGTTCCCTAGCCTCATTAAAGGTAATATTATTCCAGTTATAGAGTTTAGTTAAAAACAACAAAATAATATTTTCCTGTCTTTACTGCTAATTTCTCCATGTTTGGCAGAGCAAGCTGTGCTCTGCGTTCACGAGCTCTATCACCCTTGTGATTCACAGATTTGTACTTCGGAACAGCCCACACCAGGGTACCTGTGAGTGTGAACTGTGGGGATATACAGGAGCATGCATTTTTTAAACTAGTTCTGTGCCTATAGCTCTTGTCGCTGTGCACTTTACTACCTGTGAATATGCTTTTATTTCCTATTGAATTGCCAATGTCTTGGGGGTAAGGGACCCTCCTGCCTTCTTCATCATTTTGTTCCCAGAGACTAGCACAATGCCTGGCTCATAGTGGAAGCGTCATAAAGAATAAGTGAATGAGGGGCGCCTGGGTGGCTCAGTTGGTTAAGCATCTGACTTCAGCTCAGCTCATGATCTAAGGGTCCTGGGATCCAGCCCTGCGTGGAACCCAGTGTGGAGCCCAGAGTGGGGCTCTTCGCTCAGCAGGGAGTCTGCTTCCCTCTCCCTTTGCCCCTCCCCCCACTTGTGCACTCTCTTTTTCTCTCATTCTCAAATAAATAAATAAATAAATAAATAAAATCTTTAGGAAAAAAAGAATAAGTGAATGAATGAATGAATGAATGTACATTTATCCAATCAAAATTGGATGAATCCAAAAAAGACTGAGCGACTACAGGAATCCAGAGAGACCAATCAACCTCTCTGTTTGGATGGGAACATTCTATGAGCTTATGGGAAAGGTTTTCAGAATGTTAACTAAGATCTGCCATCTTCCACTAGAAGCAATCTAAATCCATTACAATGTGCACATTTCAACGGAGGGCACCAAAGACCAGGCCTTGACCTATAAAGCCTCTATGATCTGGTTTCTATTTCTTTGATCTTATCTTCTATTACTGTCCCCCCTCAGACTGCCTTCTGCTCCAGTTACTATGATCTCCTTGCACTTTTCAAATATACCAACGCTCTCCCAGTTCAGGGCCTTCTCACTTACCATGCCCTCCATATGGACGGTTCATCCCAAGATGCCCTTTCTCTTCATGGAGACACGTGAGCAGTCTCCACAGAGAGGCCTTCAGGAAACACCATCTTTCCACACTGTCTCCTTCACAAAGGCCATCTCTTATTTTTCAGAGCACTTAAACCGCCCAACATTTATTATATACTTAGTTATTTGTTTTTAATATGCTAATTCTGCCATTCCCCACTCCAGTGTTTGCTCCATGAGAGAAAAGGTAGTTTTTGGCTTATTGCTATTACTCCATAATAACCTGCATGTAGTAGGTATCTAATACATGCTTGCTGAGTAGATGGATAAGCAAATAAATGAATGAATAAACTTCAGCATGCACTATGGGCTTAACACTGGACCAGGAGTCAAAAGAACTTCTGGTTTTAGGTCACTCTTCTGTTCTTTTAATCTAGGTCTCAGTCATGTGATTTCAATTTTCTGAGTCCTAAGTCCACCATTAAGGAAATATAGCTAATACTGTCTGTGATGTTGGGTACCTGGGTGGCTTAATCGGTTAAGCATCTGCCTTTGGCTCAGGTCATGATCCCAGGGTTCTGGGATTGAGTCCCGCATCAGGCTCCCTGCTCTGCAGGGAGTCTGTGTCTCCTCCCTCTGCCCCTCCCCCCTGCTCATGCTAGCTTAAGCTCTCTCTCAAATAAATAAATAAAATCTTTAAAAAAATACTATCTATGATGTCTAGGTTATAAAATTGTTTTGATACTACAATAATTGTTTCTAATAATAACAACAATGATAGCTAAAATTTACTGAGCACTTAATGTGTGCCCAGCATTCTGTTTAGTTTTTGCATAAATGTTCTCATTCAATCCTTTCAAAAATTCTATTATTTCCATAAGCTTTTCCTTGTTTGTAAAATAAAGATAACAATTATCTTCATTTTGCAAAGAAAAAAAGGCAAACAAGATAAATGTAAGGGGGCGCCTAGGTGGCTCAGTTGTTTAAGTCTCCAACTCTTGATTTGGCTCAGGTCATGATCTCAGGGTCATGAGATCGAGCCCTGAGTTGAGCTCTGCACTGGGTGTGGAGCTTGCTTAAGAGTCTCTCCTTCTGCCCCTTCCTGCTCACATGCTCTCTCAATAAATAAATAAATAAATAAATAAATAAATAAATAAAAAGATAAATATAAAACTACCTTTGCAAATGGTAAAGCACTTTAAAAGTGATAGGTATGCTCATCAACAAACGCTCTCTCTGGGGCGCCTGGGTGGTACAGCGTTTAGGCGGCTGCCTTCAGCTCAGGGCATGATCCCGGCGTTATGGGGTCGAGCCCCACATCAGGCTCCTCCGCTATGAGCCTGCTTCTTCCTCTCCCACTCCCCCTGCTTATGTTCCCTCTCTCGCTGGCTGTCTCTATCTCTGTCAAATAAATAAATAAAATCTTCAAAAAAAAAAAAACTCTCTGTGTTCAGTTCCATAATGAAGTTCCTCTTTAGGATTTTATATCAGTGCCTTCACCCATACTCTGTGTAGACACAAAATAGGTGCTTGGCACGGATGTGGTGTGCGGACAAATGTTTAATAACCGGCTCTCTGAGGGGGGGAAATCTTTTGCAGTATCTGCCAATTTCCATGGTGTAAATGCTCCCCTCCAGTTGGTTACGTGCTACCAACTTGAAGTCACTGAACTTATAATTGGATATAGATGATGACAGTCATCTCTCTTCAGCCAGAAGGGTGGTCCCAATGTGTCACTGCTACACAGTCTTCTAGTAGGTATATTTCCCTCCAGTCCTGGCCTCTCTCCTTTCTCCACAGTGCAGCCCAAGTGGTCTTTCTACATACAAGATATACTCTTTGGTTTGAAATTCTTCATGGCTTGCCACTCTCTCATTGTCAAGTTAAAGATCAAATATCTTAATATGTCTTGTCCTACAAGACTCTACATGAGCTCACCTTGGCCTCCTCCTTAGCTTGACTCTTATTTCCAAACATAGTCCTCTGCTTCCTGCACTCATCTTGGAGGAGCAAAAGTGCAGGGAGTGTGTCTGCTGTGCGCATCATTGTTTTCTCAGTCCTTAGCATAGCGCCCGATGCTTGTTGGGTGAGTCTACGATTGTACGATGTTATATTCTGAGTACAAAGTCTTCGGCCTCTTTATACTATGTGACTGTGCATTTGCCCAGTATATGCACACATTTCCGACTTAAGGGGATTTAGCTTGGCTGAGAGCATTATTGAAGTTGCTTTATGTCTGGTGCATTATTATTCAATCGCGTTTCCCCTGGTGCAAAGCTGGCAGGCTGCTCCTCCGTGACAGATGTGCTTGCTTTGCTTGAGTCACCACCACGAGGCGCATTATCAGTTTTACTAATGTTTGCTCTTTTATACTCTAACAGGTAGTGTGATTCATCCAGTCGGTGCAAGTCAGGAGACGGATGCACACATAAATCTGTGCTGTGGGATGGTTTGCACACAAAATTTCATCCACAGGGTAAAAACACGGAAAACATGACAACTGCATGCATGGGTAATACATGTGCATATAAACAAAGTTAAACACTCACACTTTTGTTCTTGATCATTTGATTCCAGAAGAATCACAGATCCGAAGGATTGGGATGGATCTTTTATTACTTGTTGCTAAGTACCAGTTTGACAGACTGTGCTAGACTCAACACATCTGAGTCGGCTGGAGATAATTTTCATATTCAGATTCTTCAGTTCAGAACTTAGATACGTTTTTTTTTTTTTCAGGAGAGCTAGGATGGAGTTTTTAAAAGCTCTGAAAGCTCCACAGAAGATTCTTAGGGGCATCCAGGCTTGAGAACTCATGTTTTAGACCAGGTAGACCTCATATGGGCGGAGGAACAGTGTTTTATTTCACAAACCAACTCTAACCAATTGGACATGGTTGCCTGGAATTCTGTGTGTAGAAAGAATCTGAGGAAGCATCGTGAAAAGTGCCATGATTGATTAGTGATGTCTTTAATGAGCCTGCATGGGAGGGTGGTGGTATGTACTCCTTGTAGTTGATGACCCCTACACTGTCCAGCCACATAAATTCAATCCCCTTTACAATGACGTAAACTGTGGTCTTTCAGTGTCTCCTAGGACATTTGCATGGAAAAGAAATTCCAGTACTCTCAGGGTAACATACTCTATCTCTCCATGGCTCTTTCTCATTTGAACTAAAGCTCTCTTTCTGAGGATCCATTCAGATTGAATTGCTGTTCCTTGGGACCAGGCAAAACAAGTCTACAACTTCTGCTTGTGATGGCCCTTCATCTATGGTGTGGTTGTGATTGTAATACCTTCGTTCACATCTGCTCTACTCCAAGATAAACTGAGTCCCATTCTTTTTATGACAAGTTGTTGACCCCTTCCTAATGGTGGTCATTTTCTTCTAGGCATGCTTCAGTTTGGTAATATTCCATTACGCGTGTGCTTCCCAGAACCAGACATTCTTCTCTAGTCTGGTCTAAGCATCTGTAGAAAGAATAAGATAACCATCACCATCAGTTGGTTAATTAGTTAAATAATTACTTAATTGTGGTAGCTTTTCTGGCAGGTATATTGTATTGCTGTCTCAAATTCTGCTTGCTTTTGACAGTTTTTTTTCCATATGATTTTCTACCAGTCCTCCTTCTTACTTCTGCACTGGAGTACTGGAGTATCAAAACGTGAAGCCTACTTTTTTTTTTTCCTCTTTAAATTGCATCTTGTTACAGTAGGTCATTCTATATAGCTCAAGAATATTCAATATATTGATAAAGCTCTCAGTATTGGAAGTTAAGCAGATCTGAGTTTGAATCTTGGCTTTGCTTCTAAGTAGTTATAAGAACAGGGAGATTTCCTTGAAATCTTTATGTTTTAGTCCTTTAAAAAAAACCCTATAAACCATACAACATTATCTTTTTTTTATGTATGGGTTTTTAAAAATTATTTCCTTAATCTCTCCAAACACAGGCAAAAATAAGTGTATTGTTTAACATATTAGAACTTGCGAATGTTGGGCATTGCCTAGAGAAGAGAAAATTATCCCTTAAAACATGCTTAACCAGGAGGCCAAGTCATCTGCCAACCTCCAAAAACATGGAGATGAACATGATAGACTGTGCCCCATCTGCACCTTCCTTCACCATCATTCGATAACCCTTCTTCAGGCCCAGATCTGCAGCACATTTCTTGCCAACCATCATTAAATGTCCAAGAAGACTTTCATCATCACCTTCTGATACAGGGATCTGGGATATATGTTTCCTGGGTATCACCAAAAAATGTGTTGTTGCGTGAGGGAAAAGGTCATGGAAAGCAAGAGACTGGTCATCCTCAAAAATGATTTTGGCTGGGATTTCCTTGTGAATGGTCTTCCTGAAAACTGTGTCTTTGCCAGCCCACCTGGCCTGGGCCTTGGCAAACTCATTGGCCATCTTGGCCTTTCTTCTGTGTAGCTACCCCAGGAGAAGCTTAGTCTTTTTTTATTTTTCCCAAAAAGTCTACCCTCTAGAGTTATTAGGATACAATATTCCCAATGTGCCACAGTCTGGAATATGGCAAAGATTCAGGAAATGCTGGTTATTATTTTCCTTTCATCAAGTCCATTTGCTGATTCCCAAAGCTTCCATGAGTTAACCCGTGAACAACACCGTTCTGAATTGTATGCATCTACTTTCACACAGTTCTGCTCACATGCAGATTTTTTATGTTACAGTGCTATAAATATAGTTTCTCTTATGATTTTTTTTCTTAACATTTTCTCTTTTTTTTGGCTTACTTTATTCTAAGATTACATATATAGTTCGTACAAAATTATGTGTTAATTGACTGTTTATGTTATTACTAAGGCTTATGGTCAACAGTAGGCTTTTGGGAAAGTTTCTAAGGAGTGAAAAATTATACATGAATTCTCATCTGTGCAGGATAGTCAGTGCCTCTAAGCCTCACATCATTCAAGGGTCAACTCAACATGTAAGGTCAAGAAAATGTCTTCATGTCTACTTTTATTAGTTCAGCAGTACAATCAAAACTTATCTGCTTTATGCTAGACTGCTAGTCACAGGGGGTTCCTTGGTGAATGGAAGAGACAAAATTCCTACAAACATGGAACCCGCAATCCAGTGGGGAGAAATAAGATGAAATAAGTAGTTATAATAGGGTGTGCCAAAAGCTATGCTAAAAGATACATAGTATTTTATGAGAGACTTGTCTATCTCCATTTAACATTTATTAAAATAAAATATGTGTTGGAGTGAGGTAGGCAATTTCCCCTATCTCTGGGCTCCATATTTCCCTAAGTCTCTAGTCTGGAAGGTTGATGTCTATATCATGTTTAGAAGACTAGCACAAAAATCTGCCATATGGGAAATGCTATGGACTTCATGAATTGCAAGGCCCATGAAGATAGAATGTCTTTTTTTTCTTCTTCTTTGTATCTCTAGTGCTAAGCACAGTGAGTCGCATGTAACAGGTCCTCAATAAATATTTGTTGAATGAATAAACGCACCAGCTATGTGTTTCAAGTTCATGAAAGCATGCGAATGGCCATTCACTGACCTAAAGGTTATTCTCCAAGGTCCATGCTGAATAAGAAAGAAAAGGGATTGTCAGCCCTGTTCTCCTTGCCTGACCCACTGCATTCTACTCTGATATCCTTTTGTTCTCCATGAATAATAATGAAAGAGTGAACAACTGAGATATAACAGTTTAAGTTTTAGAGTTTGGAGCAGTTTTCACTCTGGATTTTTAATGGGAAAGTGTGTGCGTGTGTGTGTGTGTGTGTGTGTGTGTGTATTTAATCAGACTCTCAGCCTCTTCATTTGGGCAGTGGTGACAGATACCCTCTGCAGATCTCTTAGGCCATAACACCTTTCTGGTAAATGAGGCCATTGCAGACAGGAAGCATAGCATAAATGCTACACTGCCAAGCTGAACTACAGTGAGGTGCAATGAAAAGTAGTTTTGTTCATTACAATCTGATTCTCCATCTGTCTGGGGTGGTCCTTTATATCTCTCCATCACTGCACTTATTTTGATGGCTCTGATGAAGAGGTGAATCGATTACATTCCTCAGCACCGGCAAAAACACAGCCTACCTTGTCCCCCCAGCCCATCCCAATCCTGAGCTTAGCACCTAGAATCCTCCAGACACTGAAAGAAACTAAGGAACTCAGTAGCAGGAGGGAAGCCCTATAAACTTACTAAGGCAGCTCACCTGTGAATATTTAATTACTGGAAAGGTGAGGGCTATTATTCAATGAGAATTGGCATTTGGGAGAAATGAGGACAGGTATTCAGGATATGGCCACTGCCCTTACGCCTTGCTCCAGTTATACTTAGGGGTGGGAGGGTGTGGACATCAGCAGGCAAAGGATCAGAACCTAGGATTGGATTCAGTTAATGTGGAAGGTGATCGAGGGGTTAAACCAAGTTTTAGGGAGCAGTAGGAATCCAGTATATGTGATCAGCACAGTATATAAGGAGACAAGTATACCAAACATTTTATGTGGCTGCCCCAATGTGTGTGTGTGTGTGTGTGTGTGTGCGTGTGCACATGTGTTTTCTAACTCCACCAAGCAGTTCTCAGACACCAGCTGGGTGTCCCACAGTCCAACTCAATTCTGACACTATCCACTTGGAGATAGCATCAGTCCCACAGGTTAAGGCCTCAAGCCTACAAGCCTGCTACCCCAGGCCCCACTCAGATACAAATTGCAAGTCCAGGCTGTCACTTGTGCTTCTGGCCCAGGGGCTGTAGATTAGAGGTTCCTGCAACCCTCTCCTTGGGTTTAATTCATTTGCTAGAATGACTCCCAGAACTCAGAAAAATATTTTGCTTCCTAGATTAATGGTTTATTATGAAAAAAGACAGCTCAGGAACAGCCCAATGAAGGACATGCATAGGCAAGGCATAGGGAAAGAGTATGGTGCCCTCTCCACACTGCCCCTCCCCAAGTCCCTCTTTGTGTTCTCTGAACCTTGTCCTTTGGGGTTTTTATGGAGCTTTCATTACATAGGCATGATTGATTAAATCATTGGCCATTGGTGATTGATTCAGCCTCTAGACCCTCTTTCCTCCCCAGAGGTCAGCTGGGTGGGGCCTACATTCCAATTCTCTAATCACAAGGTTGGTTCCCCTGGCAACCAGCTCCCAGCCTTGGGTGCTTTCCAAAAGTCTCTCATTAACATAAACTCAGGTGTGGTTGAAAGGGGTTTATAGAATATCAAGATACCTCTATCACTCTTACCACTTGGGAAATTCCAAAGGTTTTAGGAGCCAGAAACAGGGATAAAGACCAAATATATATTTCTTATTATAAATCACTATACCACAGTCACCAAACAGGGTTGTGACTCCAGGTTTACTACAGGAGATACAAGGTATTGATAGAGTTCAAATGAAAGGTGTCTCTAAGGAGAACACTCCGTATAATGTAGAAGATAGCTAGAGCGTTTCAGTGACATAAATTAGCAGATTATAGGACCCATGAAGACCTGTGATCTTGGGCCCAGAAGGCAGGGAAGTTGATACAAGTCAGACAAGATGCTAATTCAATAAAATTATTAGAAAAATGAATGGAATTTTAAAATATAATTTTCTATGCAAATAGTCCAAGATAATTCAGTGTTAAGAGATCATTTTTAACTTAAAAATAAGAAGTATTTCTATAAACCCGAGAAGTGATTAATTACTAAGAATCCTTAAAACTCCTCATATGCACCATTATTTAACATACTATTCAAAGCTGATTTTAGGAGTGCCTGGGTGGCCCAGTTGGTGAAGCATCCAATTCTTGGTTTCTGCTGTGGTCATGATCTCAGGGTCGTGAGACTGAGCTCTGTGCTGGGCTCCTGGCTCAGCGTGGAGTCTGCTTCAAATTCTTTCTTTCTCTCCCTCTCCCTCTCCCTCCTCCTCTGCCCCTCCCCTCTTTCTCTCAAATAAAGAAAAGAAAGAAAGAAAGAAAGAAAGAAAGAAAGAAAGAAAGAAAGATAATCTTTAAATTAAAAAAAATTATATTTAAAGCATAATTAGATACAATCAGGTTAATTGTAAACCGTGATTTTTTGTTGTTTCTTAGTTTTTGTAGTTCTTGCTCTGGTGTCAGACTTCACATTTCCATTGAGAGCACCAACTTTCTCAGTGGAACAACTGAAGTTGTCTTGCTCATTTTCCAGCTAGAAAGGCAAATGGGAAGTTCATGGAAGGTCCCAAAAAGCTATCTCAAGGCACAAAGGTAAAACTCATTGAAGTAAAGTTCCTAGCCCTTTACTTCCACTTAAAGTAGGAATGTTCAACTTTTATATGTTGAATGTGTTAGATTCTGTATAAAATCTTAATAAAAATTTTTGATACTTTTGAAAGTTTGTAAAATGTTGAACTTCAAGGACCCCACTCCTGCTCTATGACTCCCACTTTTAAAAAGATAGAAATATACACATTCAAGTTTGCAAAGCATGATTTGAGAGGTCACCTATTACATGTTTCCACAAGAAGTTAATGTGATAGAGTGGTGGATAAGAGGGCTAGGAAATAGATCTAGCTTCAAATGGTAGTTCTAGAATTTCTACACAATAATAGCTAATGTTCATGTGGAGTTTACTGTGTGTCACACACTATTCAGAGCATCTAAAATAAACTCTTACCATCATCACACAGATTATAGAGTAGATATTATTATTTGATGTCACTAATATTTTCTATTTCACAAGTAAGAGAGGAGAGGCACAGGTTAAATATCGTTTCTAAAGTCACATGGTTTAATAAGATGCAGAGCTGGTAATTTCAACTCCTGCAGGCTGCCTTCAGAAGCTGTGCTTTTAATTATGAGGTTATCCTGCCTGGAGTCTGTATGTCAGGAGGAGGAAATTCATCCCGTACCAGCAGTAGGATAAATCCTCATTCGCTTTTCTTTCTATGGTGCACACCATTTGCTTATTCATCTGTTCACTTGGCAACTATTTATTGAAGTCTTACTATGTGCTACAGCACCACTCAGATACCTTTCCTCATTCCTCAATATTTACTTAAATAAATTCATAAAAATCAGTTAATTTCAATAAAAACCATTTTCTCCTGCAGTTTTCATTTCCTTGGAGAGACACAAAGCACTAGGCAGTGTAAACCACTACGGACGTACATCTTCCATGGGTTTACTTACTGAAAAACAAACGGGACCCAGCCTTTGTGAAACCCAAATATACATTATAGCTTGGGGCTATTCTTCCAGAGTCTTCTACTGATAGCTCCCACGGCCTCATCTACGGATGTGAGTGGCCTTAGAAATCCTATAGACTCCATTAAAAGACATAATCCTTTCAGTTTCTTGAGGGGGTAGTGGGGTAGAGGTGGTATTTTTTCATTTGTAACAATAAAATTGTGTTTGGAGAATGGACACCTCAAAATGCGATTACTCAAAGGATCCTCTTTCTCAAAGTTAAATTCACAAAAGGGTAGTTTATGTCCTCAGAGAAATCAGTTAATCCACCTTCTTGAAAATGGGTGTCCTTCTGGCTTTCGTATTGGGTGCAATCTCATTTTATTATTATATTAAACCAATAAAAGCGTTCCAAGCATTCTCTTGGCAGGGAGCGAAAGAAAAAAAAAAGCATCCTGTGTTAGATAAAATCTTTCATTATATACGACCAAAATGCCATGTATTTTGCAATGGTGAAATGTATTTGTGCATTTTACACATGTGATGTGAATCATTTTAAAAGCCATAATCACAGCACAGCAGATGCTAATAAATTTTCAATCTGTTAGGCTTTGTTTTCTGGAGAATGAATTTGATTTGCGATGCAAATGTTACATGGGTGATTGTGTTTAGCCATGGAGATTATTGTGGGAGGTCTGGTATACTAACCTCTGGGGTATTTTTTTTCTATCTGATAATGTTTTCAGAGAATCCACTTTCTAGGGTACCGTGCTTCACAGCAATGGGCTCATTCACCTGTCTTAACCCCTTTTAGGATTCTCTTCCCAGTGTTGTAGTATGCATTAGGACCTATTGATCAGGAATCTGAATCCCCTGTGGGACACCAAATGATTGGAATCTTAATCCTGAGCTATCTGCTTTCCTTTCCACTGTCTCATTCCTAACTGTGGACTCTGCGATTCTTACATTGCTCCCTCCTTTAGGGACTTCGGTACTTAGGTAGTTCCTGCTACTCACTTTTCATCCTGATGTCCAAATCTTGACCTTGGCTCACATGGTGATAATGGCCCCATAATTTGGGATTCCTAACACAATCCTCTTTATGCATGCTGAGTAAGGCCTGAGTTTGAAAGGAGATCAGTGATAAGAGTCCTTCAGAACTGAGAGCTACAGTGGAAGTAGGTAACTAGAAGTACCTGGGGCTGTTTGATTCTAGGGAGAGCAAGCCCAAGACAGAAACTAAAAGAAATCTGTGGATAAATGCAGAATCCAAAATTTAGATGCTTACCATAGTATAGAGAGGGACCCAGAAACTACAAGTGAAGTAATATGAGCCAGACTGGAATAGAATGCACTGTGGCCAAAAAAATCAGAAAATTGGAAAAGTAAAATGATACAACATCACGATACCATCCCAAATTATTTCAGAAGAATGTTGCTTGAAGATTTAGCACCAATAAATTTGTATCTCCACTTCTCCATAAGCCATTGTGTTCATTCTAAGAAGATTTCATTGTATTGTTTTGTATTGTATTTAAGATTTATTTATTTATTTATTTTGAGAGAGAGAGAGAGGTAGGGAGGGGTAGAGGAGGAGGGAAAGGGAATACCAAACAGATTCCATGATGAGCGTAGAGCCTGACATGGGGCTGGATCTCAAGACCCTTAGATCATGACCTGAGCTGAAACCAAGAGTCAGATGTTTAACCAACTACACCACCCAGGCGCCCCTCAAAGAAGATTTAAATGCACTAATTGATACCTGACAGTGAGTTCCAGCTACTGGTGAAAAAAAATCTTTGAAAATGGAAAGCAGAAGAGATTCTAATGTAAGTTAAAGTTTAGAAAGGTGGAGATAACTTACTTGAATTCCATGCGCTCACCTCCAAAATTTACATACAAGCATATACGTTTTTAATAACTTGTATTTATATACTTGTGATATTATGCCTTATACATATTCCTGATTGCAAGTCTATAGCACATTTCATTAATGTTTTATAATTTAATTGACAGTTCTCCATTTAGGAGTCTTTAATGTTATATTAATATTTCCTTTATTATAAACAATGACACAATGAACATCTTTCAACAAATGCATAATTTATATAATTGACTCATTTCTTTTTTTATTTTTTTAAGATTTTATTTTTTATTTGACAGAGAGTGAGAGAACATAAGCAGGGGGAGCAGCAGAAGGACAGGGAGAAACAGGCTCCCTGATGAGCAGGAAGCCCAATAGGGGCTTGATCCCAGGACCCTGAAACCATGACCTGAGCCAAAGGCAGACACTTCACCAACTGAGCCACCCAGGCAGCCCTAATTGACTCATTTCTTTAGATACAGTTCTCAGACATGAATTCCTAGCGGTCTGTAACAGTGGTTTTATAGCTTTGGTCCATTGTATGGATGTGTTTCCCAAAGAGTTATAAACATTTACACTAGTGCCAGAACTGTGTATGTACCAATTTCACTGTAACCTCTTCAGTATTAGCTAGTTATATATGTATTTTATGTATGTATGTATATATTCATTTATTTAAATATTTTTAAGTAGCTTCTCCCCCTAATGTGGGTCTTGAACTCACAACCCCAAGATCAAGAGTCCCATGGTCTAGTGACTGAGCCAGCCAGGCGCCCCTATAATTTAACTTAATAGATGAAACCCTGAGTACCCGACACCTAAGTTATAAAACGTAAGAGCTTTTCAGCATAATGTGGTATTAGAGTTGGAAATACTCAGAGGTAATTTAGCCCAATTCTCTTATTATTTTAATTTACATTTTTATTAATTTTTAAAATTTTTTAAAATTTTTTATAGACTTAATTTTTTTAGTAGGTTTAGGTTTACAGGAAAAAAAGGAGTGGAAAAAACAGAGAATTCCCATATATTCCCTCCCCCGTACCTCTGGTTTTGTCTATTGTTAACATCTTGCATTAATATGGTACACTTTTTATAACTGGTGAGCCAAATTTGACACATTAATTAACTGAAGTCTATAGTTTATATGAAGGTTCACTCTTGGTGTTGCACATTCTATGGATTTTGATAAATGTATAAAACATGTATCCATCATTTCAGTATCATTCAGAATAGTTTCATTACCTTAAAAATCTCTGTACTTCACTTAGTCATCCTTCCCTCTGAATCCTGACAGTCTCTGAGCTCTTTGTGGTCTCCATATTGGTGGTGGTGTTGTTTTTTCCTCTGAAAAATCCTATCACACAGTCAGAATCATATAGTCTGCAGACTTTTCAAATTGGCTTCTTTAATTTAGCCAAATGCATTTAAGTTTCCTCCATGCCTCTTTGTGGTGTGCTAACTTATTTCTTTTTATTGCTGATTTATATTCTACTGGATGGCCATATCATAGTTTGTATATCCAGTTCACCTGTTAAGGGCATCTTAGTTGCTTCCAATTTGGGCATTTATGAATAAAACTTCTATAAACTTCCCTGAGCAGGTTTTATGTGGTTGTAAGTTTTCAACTCATGTGGGTAAACACCAAGGAGCATAATAGCCAGATCATATGTTAATAGTATATTTAGTTTTGTAAAAAACTGCCAAACTGTCCTCCAAAGTGGCTTTAGCATTTTCCACTTCTCTTAATGTTCAAGAAACAGCCCTAGAGAAAGCCAGTGATTTATTCAAGGTTATAGAGTGCATTACTATTCGAGCAGAGAATTGAATCCAGGTTACCTGACTTCTTGTTCACTGGTCCATAACATCACCACCAAATAAGTCCCTTGGGCTTCTCATGGGTTAAATCACTTTGCATAACAACAAAAGAACAGTACTTATTAGTGTATATGTTTTATTGTTGTTGTAAAACACATACCTGCATGTTTATGTTTTATACATCAATCAAAAAATATTGCCCTTTTAAAAATGAAGTATAGATGGTATGGATATTAATGTCTTTAATTGCTTGTTTGCTTTGGCTGTTCAGGAAATCTTCCTTCGTAAGAGAAATTCAGGATTCTTTTCTCATCACCATTGTATCCACTTTGAGTATGTGGTGAGAAGAATACTAGATTGCCCCCCAGGTGCAGTGGTCATGATTATGTTACCTTAGATGGCAATGGGTTTTTTGCTGATATAATTAAGGTACTAATCTATGAATTTTGAAATAGGAAAATAATCTAGGTGGGCCTATTTTAATCCCAGGATTCCTTTAAAAGTTACCTTCTGCTACCCTCTACATTTGGTCAAAAAGTCAAAAGATTGAAAGTGTGAGAAGGATTGGATGTCTTTGCTGGCCTGAAAATGGAGGTGGGCACTTGTAAGGGCTGGAGAGTAGTCTCTCAGAGCTGAAAGGGACCCCTAGCTTAGAGACATCGAGAAAATGGTGACCTCATACATCCAACTTCAAGGAACAGAAGTCTGCCAACAGCCTGAATGAACTTGGAAGCCGATTCTTCCCCAGAGACTCCAGATAAGAGCACAGCCTGGCAACAGCTTGATTTTGGCCTTGAGGGACCCTGAATTGAAAACCCAGTGAGCCTGCAGAGACTTCAAACCTACAGAACTAGATGTTGTTGTAAGCTGCTGAGTTGCAGTAACTTTTCACACAGTGATAGAAAATTAATACAGAGGATAATTCAGGATGACCATCTTTCTCTGGACAAGCTCAAGAGGCTAGATACCCTCCCCCTCACCTAATACATAGAATAAACACAAGATTGAAACTCAACCAACTAGACATTCGCTCTTAGGATTTTGTATTTGAGCACTTGACTCCAGGATGATAAGAAGAGTCAGAAGCCAGGAATTACAGATGAAAAATTCTCATTAGACTATTCCTAATTCTGGACAACTGCTGTACTCCTGATGGCTAGCCATTGAAGCAGGCTTCATCCTTGATTTTATTTTTTTAATTTTTAATTTTTTTAAAGATTTTATTTATTTATTTGACAGAAAGAGAGACAGCCAGTGAGAAAGGGAACACAAGCAGGGGGAGTGGGAGAGGAAGAAGCAGGCTCCCAGCAGAGCAGGGAGCCCGACACAGGGCTCGATCCCAAGACCCTGGGACCACGCCCTGAGCTGAAGGTAGACGCTTAAAGACTGAGCCACCCAGGCACCCCTCATCCTTGATTTTAAAAGTGAACCTCCAGATATCCATGGGAATGATAAATTTCTGTATATACTGCCCAGTAATTCCATTTTGCTTAGATTAACAAGAGTTCTTTCCTGTTGCCTCTAAGAAATAAGCCAACTGATAGAAATGCTGAACAAAATATAAACCAATTATTTTCCAAATCTTACGGTCACATTCAGCAACCAAAACAATTTCTTTCCAGCCTCATTTGCTTAATGGAATATTTCATGGCTTCGTAGTGCCAGTACAAATCTCTATCAGGACAGCCCCATTTGCTTAGTTTTACCCACTAATTTCTGGGGCTAATATCTGATGCTCCAAGTCTTGGAGAAATGAGAGTCAGGTATAGAGGTAATGTTGGACATTTAGGAATTGTGAATTAGTCAATATATATCATTTTGTTCATTAGGTAAAGTCTGAGAAGAATATTCCTGTTATTGTGAGGAAACATCTGCTATCCCAATAGTATAGTTCAACTAAAAGCTGTTAATCCTAGTATCTCCCAGTCCTATTCACACTGTAGGCATGTGACCAAGACTGAACCAATAATATAACTCAATTTTCTAGTTATAGGTTTGATTCAGAGATGGACACAGTACCCCAAATGGGACAATCAGAATCATTCCCCAGCCCTTTTCTCAATGAAGAATGTTTAAACCTAAGTATTTCATCTTCTTTGAAATGATTGCAAATGATATTATATTTTAAATTTTGGTTCTATATGTTCATTGTTAGTATATAACAATGTGATTTATTGTTTTGTGTGTTGCATTTATTTATTCTAGAAGTTTTTGTAGATTCCCTGTGCTTTTCAGAATAATCATCTGCAAATAAGCAGAGTTTTATTTCTTCCTTTTAAATAAATATGCAGGCCTTTTTTTTTTCTTGCCTGATTGCAGTGGCTAGAATTAACAGTATTGTGTTGACTAAGAATGGTGAGAGTGGACATCCTCACCTTGATGCCAATCTGAGAGGGAAAACACTGAATCTTTCATCATTGCATATAATATTAGCTGTAGAATGTTTGTAGATGCTTTTTATCAAATTGAGATTGTTCCCCTTTTTTTTCTAATTTGCTAAGGAATTTATTTTTATTTTAATCATGAATGGGTATTGGCATAAGCAGATGTTTTTTTCTTTTTTGAGAGAGAGAGGGCAGGGGATGGGGCAGAGAATCTTAATCAGGTTTCACACCCTGTGTAGAGCCAGCCGCCAGGCTCAATCTCACAACCCTGAGATCATGACCTGAGCAGAAATCAAGAATTGGATGCTTAACTGACCGAGCCACCCAAACACCCTCTGAATTAGTTTATAACCTGGTTCTAGGTTTCTTGCTGGAACTAGAACCTTTTCCTAAATTTCAGGGACATACTTCTCCACCCTTTATCTCTGCTTGCCCATTTTCCTGGACTAGGAGCTGGACTATGCTTCTAGTATCCATCATGCCTTCAAGAAGCAATCATGTGGTTGTCTTCCATGCCCTCTGGATACAAAGATGTATATGACATGAGGGCTGTTTTTAAGGGACTGATGGACTAATGGGGGAAATGAGAATGATGTTAGAGTGTATGCTTTAGATAGCTCTCATTAGAAAGTGTGCAATGGTCGACACAGCACAGTAACATGGCTCTGAAAGATTAGGATAGCTTTTTGGAGACTTAGACACTTTCACTGAATTTTGAGCTTAAGTGTGATCTAGCCAGAAAAAATGATGGGAAGAAGATGGCAGGAAGCAATGGAAGGCATTTTATACATACACAACTGGCTTCAAGCCTTGCAGAACTAAGATTCAGATTTGAAAAGGGGCATGCAAATGTCTAGGTTGCAGCAAAAATAGGTTAAAGTAAAAATGAGGAAGTGCTTGATGGCAAAGAATATTCAATAATGAAATTGTGCTATTATTGGAGTTAGAATTAAATAGATCCTGGAGACCTTTAAAAAGAAAAGAGATACCTTTTGAATGCTTTAACTCTAGGCCTACACTGAAAGCTGAGACAGAAATGTAATGATGTAGTTAGTATTTCAAAAAGCTCAAAGCACTTTCATGGACATTATTAGATTGCAGACATCCAAAATTACTGAGCCCTACCCAGTCTTTACACTTCCTCTCTCCAAATTCCCATCCTACCATAATCACAAACTCATTCTCAAGAAAAACAAAAATGTCTGTGGGCAGCGGGTAAGCAACCTGAACGATTACATTCGGCTAAGGTAAATGAGAGGAGATGATATTTCCCACAAAATGGTATAACTCAACCTCCTGGGAGCTCTTTGGCCATTAGTTGTTAGGTTATTGGAATTTATTTCCTCAACCTAAATACAGGCATATAAAAAGGGATTTTTTTTAACTCAATAATTACTGGCAATAAAGACGGAAAAGAATGAAGCCCACAAAGCCAAACCTAATTTGGGTAATTCTACTGAAGAGAATTTTCAAAATAGCAGGTAAATATGAGACCATAAAAAGGCATTATTATTTGGCTAATATACTCATTGATTGTCTACTGTGTGGCAGTCATTGTGCTAAGAACTGTAAGGAGTACGGATGAAGTTGACCCTATGCATTTCCTGCAGGAAATGGGAGGTGAAAAGCTAGTATGTATGAAAGGCCCAGGTATGATACTGGTGGAAAGAGAAAGGGAGGTGAGAAGTATTTTGTCAGAAAGTAAGGAAGTGATGGAGGACTGTTTTACTGCAGAGCCAAGAGGCTTGGGTAAATTCATGGGCAGAGCAAACACAACATGTAGAGAAGGCAGTTTGGTTAGAATGTAATGTTTAAGAGATGAGTAGGGAGAATAATATTTTTAGTGCTGTACTGAAATATGCGTACACTACTCTGATGCTTCAGGGGATTTATATCCTGTTGATCAAGCTTCAGAAAGCAGGTTATTCTATCCTACTCCTGAAGGAGTCAAGTCTTCAGTCTCTTCCCTTGATTACTCTGTTTGCAGATGTCCGTTTGGCCAATTGGTGACTATCATTTTTTTATCTTATAATGCAAATACTTTGAAAAATATGTAGTTTATAAGACAATTTTACTTTGCAGTGCTAACAATCTCTATTTCCAGGGTCTATGATTCAGTTCCAATAATTAGAATTGTCTTGATCAACCTTCAAGACATTGTTTCATTGTGTTGAGGTGAAGATGTTTATTTTATTTTTAAAAGATTTGTAGTTATTTATTTGATATAGAAGAGAGAGAGCATGCACGCATGAGTGGGGGGAGAGTCAGTGGGAGGGGGAAAAGCAGACTCCTCACTGAGCAGGAAGTCTGACACTGGACTCAATTTCAGGACTCTGAGATAATACCTGAGCCAAAGGCAGACGCTCAACCAACCGAGACACCCAGGTGCCTCAAGGTGAAGATATTCAGTAGGCATTGTACTAGGATGCCATTTATCAGTCTAGTAGCATTCTTCAGCATTTGTCATATACATACCAGCCAATATATAGTCATTTTCTCAGTGATTCACTTTCCATTGCTTACAATTAATCTCTCCACCTAGATATAAGTAATAACTCAATGTCATTTTTGTATTTAAGTCATAAGTATGCCTTTCTTAGACTTGTTCAGAGACAGTAGGGAGACAGAGATAAGTGAACCAATTACATTTCCTCCCTGATATTTTAAAATATGTGACCCAAGGAGAGTTAAACATTCTGGAAGGAGGCAGAACAGAGATATCATGAGTCGGTACTGCCTTAAAAAAGCAAAAGCCAAGAGTGAATCGATGCCTAAGAGAGTCAATAGTACTGGATCTGCACGTTTTCCAATGCCTAAACTGTGTTTCCTCATCCTAAGAAGCTTCACTTAATGGTTATTTCCTCATTTTCATAAATATTCTCCACATAAAACATTGTTCCTTGAGGTAAAATGAATGATACCAAAATCTTAGTTAACACAATTAGACTTGGAGTCACTGGGTAGAGAATGTAAATGTGGGCCCCTGGAGATAAGAAGATTTTTTCTTCCAGGTAAGGTGTTGGAGCAGGCTGGGATGGTGATCGTTGTGTCCCTGGAAGAGAAATTAGTTGATGCAAAATAGGAAGATGCCTTGAATGGGGAGTAATTCAGAGGGTGTGAGGGCAGTGGAAGGGAATCACTGTTGGTTTGTTCTCAAGCTGAAAGGCCACAGAATTTCAGAGTCAAGTTGATCTCATTCCTAGTAGTCGCAGGAGTCTACAGAGAATGAGGAGTAAGCAGAGGAAGCCACAGGTAAGGGAGAAAAACGGGTGTAAAGCCAAACAGACAAACAAACAAATCAACCAACCAACCAATCAACCTGGAAAGAGCAAGAATGACTCAGAAAAGAAAAAGAAACAGGAAGAGAAAGAGAAGAGACAGGTTCCTCAGTTCCAAAGCTTTGTCCTTACTGTGCATTGTATCCTATCTTTGGATACTCTAACTATGCTTAAAGCTCCCCTCCCCTGCCTCCATGCCTCCATGCCTCCATCCCCATTACCATGCACACACACCACTTACTCGTGCTACCTCGAATGGATGGATCTTTCTTCTAACTACCACAGTACCACTGCCTGCATAAGCCTGAACTGAATCCAGTTTAGCTCATTTAGGGTTATACATCATGCTAAGAGGTTTGGACTTTACCCTGCAAGCAGGCATCTAGGCTAGTGCTTACTTTTTCCCAACATTTTGTCATGAAAAATTTTAAGCTTATAGTAAATGTGAAAGGATTTTCAGTAAATACCTATATACCTAACACCTAGATTACACCATTAACATATTATCATACTTGCTTTATCAAATATCTATCCATCCCTTTTCCCATCCATTAATCTGTCTTATTTTTGGTGCATTTCAAAATAAATTACAGATATCCATATGCTTCCACCTAAATGCTTCAGCACGCATATCATTATCTAGAGTTTGATATCTATTTATAATTTCGATGTAAAATGTACATAAAACAAAGTACACAATTTTATATACCTCTGTAATCAAACCCTTATCCAGATTAGAGAATTGTGTTATCCCTCAGAAAGTTCTCTCATGCCACTTACCAGGCAATCCCTTTCCCCACCCTATAGAAACAACCAATGTCTTCATTATTTTTCTCTCTAGATTTGTTTGCCTTCATTACAATTTCATAAGAATGAAATCACACAGGGGCGCCTGGGAGGCTCAGTCATTAAGGGTCTGCCTTCGGCTCAGGGCATAATCCCGGCGTTATGGGATTGAGCCCCGCATTAGGACCCTCCGCTGGGAGCCTGCTTCTTCTCCCACTCCCCCTGCTTGTGTTCCTTCTCCCTCTGGCTCTCTCTCTGTCAAATAAATAAATAAAATCTTAAAAAAAAAAAAAGGAATGAAATCACACAATATATGCTCTTTTGTGTAAAGCTTTCTTCATGCAGAAAGATGTTTTTGAAAATCATCCATATTGTTGCATGGTAATTCATTCCATTTTACTGGTGAATGACTAGATTTTTTTTTAAATAACTGTACCATTTATATTCCCGTGAAAATATATATATGACAATTCCTCTTGCTCTGCAGCATCACCAGCCTTTGATGTTGTCACTCTTTCTGATTATAGCCGTTCTAGTGGATGTATAATGGTATCTTAGTGTTTTTCTAGGGATGTACTGTATGGTGACTAACATAATATAATAAAAATATATTATTATTAAAAAAATAGTATCTTAGCGTTTTTAATTTTCAGTCCTTGATTACTAATGTTGGTGAGAAATTTTTCCTGTGCTTATCAGCCAATTGTATATTTTCTTTCATTAAATATCTATTTATAATTTTTGCCCACTTTTGTCCATTTTTATTGGATTGGTTATTCATTTTTATAATGAAGTCTGGTAATGTGTAGAAGTTTTATTTTTTTAAAATATTTATTTGTTTATTTTAGAGAGAGTGTATGTACATGGGGCAGGGGGCGGCAGGGAGGAGCGGGGTGAGGGGGGAATCTCAAGCATACTCCCCACTGAGCCTGGAGCCTGACTCAGGGCTTAATTTCACAACCCTGAGATCACGACCTGAGCTGAAACCAAGAGTCCAAGAGTCCAAGAGTCGGTTGCTTAAGGGACTTTACCACCCAGGTACCCCTGTTTTGAAGTATTAAATGATGATATCTAATTGATCATTTTCATCATTTATGGTTATTTCTTGTTGCTGTCTAAAAGACTTTTGTTCACCTGCAAGTCTTAAAGATATTCTCCTATGTTTCCCTATAAAAGCTTTATTGTATTTTTGCCCTTATATTTAGGTCTGTGATTCTTTATAAGTTAAGCTCTGTGTATAGTGTGAAGTAGGAATTTATATATATATATATATATATATTTAATGAGTTCCTTATTATACCAACACCATTTCTTGAGAGAAAATATCTGTCTGTCTGTCTCTTTCTTCTACATTGGATTCCCCTGTTGCCTTTGTTGGAATGGTTTCTTTATTTTGTTTCACTGACCCATATGCTAATCCTAATTTTACCGCTGTACCATCCTGATTACTATAACATTATAGTAAGTTTTGAAATTAAGTAGTGTAAGTGTTGCAACTCTATTCTTTTTCAAGATTGTATTTTATATTCCTGATCCTTCATAAATTTTAGAATCAGCTTGTCAACTTCTATGAAACAATCTTCTGGAATTATTTGGGGGAGAATTGACATCTTAACAATATTGAGTTTTCCGATGCATGAACATGTTATATCTTGTTTATATCTTATTATAGGTGTCCTTTAATTACCCTCAGCAATGTTGTGTAGGTTTCTGTGCATAGCTTCTACATAACTCTTATCGAAAGTATTCTCAATTTTTCTTTAAATGATGCTATTGTAAATATAATTGTTTTATTTTAAATTGCATTTTTGCTGTAGTGTATAAAAATTCAATTGATTTTTGGATTATTCTTTATCCTAAAATCTTGCTTAATTCATTTACTAATTCTAATAGCTATTTTTCAATTCCTTGGGATTTTTTATATAAATAATCATGTCATCTGGCTCATTTGTTACAATGAAACACCATCTTTTTCTGCCCTCAATAGAAATGAATTGTTGGAAAGAGAAGAAAGAATATGGTAAGAAATGGAGTTCATAATCATTGGATAGATGTTCAAGTTCTTTTTCTATTTAATTCTGAATTGGATAACGGTAGAAAAAATCCAGAATTAGATGGAAGAAATTCAAATATCTACTCACTCTTCATCTAAAGAATCAGACTTCTTATTCACATTTTATAACTTAGTAAAGGGAGAAACAGCACCTTTCAAAGCTCCTTTCTCTCTTTCATTTCTGAACTCCTGAAAGCCAGTCATGTTCCCAGACTCCCTCTTCAAGAGCAGAATTTCCGGCTATATCATGTTGGGTAAACAGCTTTATTTCCCATTGAATGAGATTTCTTCCTGATAGGACAGCAAGAGAAAGTGAACTGCAGACATGGGAAATATAATAACCACCCATTAGGTGGTATAGAGTTCAAAAGTAAAGACATCAGAGGAGCTCAGTTGGCAAAGGTCAGTTTCTTGGTCATACAAGTCCCCATGGGGTGCCACAACCTTTGTAGGTCCAAATCCATTCGAGGGCTGTCCCTTGGTTTGCCTGTCTCAGATACTCATTGTTAAAAGTGTTTCAGAGTTTCTCAGATTCAAGAATGCTGGTTCACACTAAGGAAGCTCAGAAGAGACCTATGACTAAAACCAGAATAAAAATGCATTAATTTACACTGAGAAATAGAAATCTAATGTAAATTGAGTTTTATGTCACCCTGGGCAGTGCATTCTCTCCCAACAGACCAGATAAGTAGAAAGATAAATTAGCAGAAAGTATGCCTGATCAGCACAGAATTGAAACAAGGCAGATGAGTCTGTATGATGCAAATACTTAATTGGTTTAGTTTAATAGACCCTGAGTATCCATCTCTGTAACTGGCATACTCCAGCAACTACAACCAGACAGATGATATTTTTAGGCCAGAGAATGTTCTTTCCTGCACAGAGCAAGTGTAATGACTTCTCTGTACTTCCACTGAAGAGCACTTCCAACCTATTTTTATGCATCCTTTCTGTAGTTAGGTTTTTACCTTCCATTAGATTACTAAGCTGATTTGGAACAATTCTATATTTTTAGTTACCTGGCATTTTCTTGCTCATACCCATCAGGGGTTGATTTCATGGCCTACACATTAGTAAATAATTTGATCTACCTTCTTTCAAAGTTCTTATTCTCCTTGGAGTGTTTTGATTTGTGTCCAGATTAAAGCAAGGCACAGTTCTTAGAATGTCCCGTAAATTCTTACTCGTCTTCAGAATGGTTCTGAGAGGGAGACATGATTACTATATTTTCCTTTTACAGACATGAAAACTGAGACTTAGAGAATTTAGCTGATTTTTCCATTGCTAGTTGAGACAAATATATATACAAGCACATACAAGTATGTCTACATATTGGACATCTGTTATGGGTCAGGCATGGCAGAAGTGATGGTGTAATAAACAACCTATCCTTATTGTCTGTCTTACAACAATTAGCGAGACTTAAACAGTAACACTGTGAAATTTAAACATGTGAGACATTTTGCAAACTCCATTATGCTATGTCAATGTTGGGAAACTTTGTTCCGTCTGAGGCTCATTTTGTGTAATGACTTAATAAATGTGTGAATCAATGAATGACTCTGCACAATCGTTAGCATTGGTTCTTTCTATAAATAAAGGAAAAGCAAAGTTGAATAAGTATGTTCAAATTTTTAGAAATTTCAAATGACCAGGGTCCCAGTTGTTGCAACTTTTAATGAATTCCAGCAGTGTTCTGGCATTGTGCGGGAGACAGAGGAGATATGACCCAGACTAACAGACACACCATCAAAGTGGGACAAAGGCCATCAAGATAACAGAAGGAGAAGGTGAATAACTTGTTCCAAGAGGAAACAGCTGGAGCTGGTTTCTGAATGCTAAACAGTTTTGAGTTTCTCTTTGATTCAAGAAAGCCAAATCCTCACAACTTCAACTTTGAGATGTGTTCTGAACATCCATAAGACCCCCAAACTGAGTTGGGAATCTCCTGTGGAGAGGTTTCCTTGGGTTATTTTCTTAACTCCTCTCTTCTGCATTGGCTTGTCGATGTAAGAGAAATGGCCTTTGTCTGATATTTTCTTCTCTGATCCCAGCACAATGCTGGAGGGGCAAAGGTCTTGCAACATATAAAGGGAAAATATAAGACAGACTGACTGGTAAGATGTTTCAGTTTAAAACAACATCAGTAGGTTCCATTTATTTGGTTCTTAATATATACTAGATATTGTGATAAGCACTTAATATAGTGTCTTACTTTAACATTAAGTCCACTGTGAGTGGGTGGGCTATCCTAGTCTACATAGTATGGGTGAGGACACTGAGATCCAGAAAGGAATAGTGACTTACCCAAAGCTGGTAACCTCTGAGCAAGAAGTGAAATGCAGTCATGGAAAGTTCTTAGGAGTCCAAGAATGTAACCGCTCCCCACACTGACCCTTTCAGGTAAGGGCTTGTGAACTGCATTTGCCACAAAAATTTCCTCCTGGCTCTGGTTTAATATAAGTGTCCTTTTTTCCTGTATCTTCTAAAATATCTCTTTTGACTTTATTAGAGCATTAAACATTTATTGTTATTTTAGGTGTCAAAATATGTATTTCTGCCCTAGATTCTCTTCTCTTTGAAGGCAAGGATAATCTTTAAACTGGTTCATTCCTCCACAGTGGCCTAAGACCTTCTTCAAGACAATCTTTAGTGAGCATTGGCTGAATTGACTGTGATTGACGAAGGTTAAGTAGTACATAAGCTAACATGAAAATGTCGTAAGTTACTTGTTTCATGAATTTTGCTAAGATTATCAATCAGAGATGCGTCCTAATTCATAAGCAGGGACACCTTCCCAATCTCTGTTAAAAACAAAAAACACACATCCACTATACTCTTGTTATTTTGTCATACACTATGGGAAGATATAATTCCTCTCCTAAAAGAATCCATAGCTTTATGGAAAAGAGCAGAAAACTACACTTCTTGAGGAATAGGAATGTGTGCCTTTGTATTTTCAGGGCCTATCAAAGGGTCTGTCCCAGACAAATGCTCAGTATAAGTTGGTTGACTGACATTTAAAAACAGAGGAAATTGATGTCAGCAGGATGACCAAATAAGATGTCCTTCTCTCTCTCTCTCTTTTTTTTTAAATGCCACAACCAAAATTTAGCATCCATTGACAGACAATAGTTACCTTGTGGGAGCTTTGGGATTCAGGTGGGGGATTTTGCAGTCCAGAAGGAGGAGAGGTTTTTTGAGAAGGCAAAAATCATACCCAAGTGACTGACTTGCTGACCAGTGATCACAGCTACAGCTCTGTACTCCTGAAGACTCAACTATAACTCGTTGGGCTTTGGTTCTACCAGTACCATATGCCAAGGGACTCAGAAGGAGTCTTGCCCACCCATGTATCAGGTAGTATGCACATAGGCATCCAACCTGGCTGTGGACCCTGAAGAGGCCTGCAAAGTGCCCAGCCTTTTTCAGCCACCGTCCAGAAACTTGGAAATAGGCCCTCCAAACTTGGTCAGACTGTGGATCCAGAAAGGTCCTGTAACTGGGCTCCAGCCTGTTACAGCCACAGTCTATGAACAGTCCTGCAGCACAGGGACCAGGAAGAACTCCTATCTGTACCCATGGAGACCCTGTAAGGGCCTTATCAGCACATCCGGTCCATTACAGCCACACTTTGCCAGCAGCCCTGGGGGTCCTCCCCAAGGGAGACACTCATGTCTGCGATCCCCAAAATTCTGAAAGTGTTCTATATTTGGATCTAACCGTCTCCAAGCTGTGGTGCACTGACAGATCTGCCAGCCCAGGGACCAAGCAGGAGACACCCCAGCCTGCAAGTGTGCCCTCTAGGAGACCTTGAAAGGGCCCTATGCTTAGCTCCAGCCCTCCCATCAACAGTCTATGACTAGCATTGCTGGCATAGGGAACTAACAGGAAATACTCCATCTACACACCCAGAGATCTAGTAAATGCCTTACACTTAGTTCCAATCCCTCCCAGCTGCAGTCTGTGAACAGCCCTACCAGCACAGAGACCAAATGGAAGACACCCACATCTACACCTCAGGTGATCTGAAAATGGTTCTATACTCAGCTCCAGCCCCTACAGCCATGGAAAGGGGCCAGTCCAGCCCACTCAGGGACCCGACGGATGACACACCATGTCATCCATGCCTCCAGAGCCTCATCTGCAGACTTCAAGTTTGGTTGCGGAACCTATTTCAGCCCCTCTTGGATCACAGTCCACAGCCAGTCCTATCCACCTGAATATGCATCTGGTGATCAAGGAGCAGCCCTCCCAGGAAATTGGTGGGAGCCACATCCATCTGCACATTGGGTCAGAGGCTGTCTGAAGACCCAACTGAGGACCCTGAAGCAGATGCTTGTCTCAGTGTCACCCTACCAAACAAAGTACCAGAGTCTCATCACCCAGGGACCAGACCAGATCCACACTCACCTGAGCCCCTGGTAACAAGCCCACCAACCACGGACCCCAGTGTACACCCAGTGACAGATTTGTAACCAGTTCTGACCCAGTACAACTGCAATTCTGGCTGTAATCCCATCAACCTGGAGACAGACAAGAGAAGGTCTTGACCTTCTGAAACCACCCAGTAAAGACTGGAAGCAGTGCTTGAATATAGATGAAAAAAAAAAAAGTCCTGCAGCTGAAGAATATTAATGATAAAACTGAAAAGTGTGTGTGTGTGTGTTGTGTCAAATTATCATGTTGTAGCACTTAAACTCTTAAATTTACACAATATTATATTTCAATTATATCTCAATAAAGCTAGGAAGAAAAAGAGTATGAGTCATAAACTACACATAACAAAGCTCAATTCCAGGTCCTTAAAAGACACTTTATAAACTTGACTTTCTTGTTTGCCACAGAAAATCCAGCTCAATCTTCTGTCTGAAGCTGTCCTTATCTCCCTCTCAATCCCATCTGAATTAAGCTACTTTACATCTCTCTAAATCCAGAGGGTTCATTTCCTTTAACTTGAAAGGTCCTAGTTTCCTAGAATCAGATTTTGTTACAGAAGACCGTTGCCTTCTGAGGAATTCACATGTAAGAAACAGGACTACAGAGAAAGTCAACTGACATAAAAATGTCACTCTACAAAATGGGCTGATTAAATAGTAAAAGGTCATTAATTCAGATTCTGTTAAAATTCAATCTAAGCTGAGTGAAATTTACTTTCCTATGCCTATGAACACATGATTTGGCAAGAGAAATAGTCTGGTAATATTAGAGGAATATATTTTTTAAAAATTGACAAGATGCTTCCAATTATACTTTACCTGCAATAATCATAATGCCACCAGCAATTCATTCATAAGTTTTTATTGAATCATATTCCCTAAAAACCTTCAAAAGCCAGCACCTTACTTATCTAGTTATTTATTTATACACTGTCTAGTTCCAAAAGGAATTTGAAGTGGCCAACATAATTTTTTTTAGTCCAATTCAATTGAGGCACCATATATTTGTAGATTTCGTTACAAAGAAGACCTGAATGTCTGTCTCAATTCACAGAGCACAGTCCTCTGAAGTAGGTAGGAGAGAGTTTATAGAGCCCTTTTCATAAGTGAAGAAACTGAGGGTCATATACCTTGATGACTTGTCTAAGCTAATCATATGGGTGGTCATTGGGAGATGTAGGCAAGAGCCTTGTGAGGGCCACAGTCTGAAAACATCTCCATTGCACTGGCTACATCCCATAATTAGTATACATGCTTGAAAATAAAGGTCTACTTTCCAAAAAAAACCAAACAAAAACCAAAATGGCACCTTTCATTCGGATGCCTTATTATTCTATCTAATTTCTAGGACCCCAGCCTTGAGTGTGAGTAGCACTGAATCACAGAGATGGGACAGGAAATCCAAGATCAGGATATTCAGGCGTGGGAATCAGTGAAGGTCAGACCCAGACCTTGTCATAAACATCTCTCCTTTCAATTCCCTTCTCCCCATCAGCCCATGCACTGCTGCCATCCAAACTCTTCTTAAACTCGTCTTACCGATGAAAGGAACAGCTTCAACAGCCCATCAGCTAGACCCTCCCTGGATCCAGGGCTTACCCCCTGGAATTAACCCTTCATCCTTCCAATCAAAGTTGGTTTTTTTTTTCCTTTTTCCATAGAGATTTAATCAAATCACCTGCTCCTGCTTAAATACCTCTACTATCTCTTTGTATTAGGTTATAGAACATAATGAAATTTCCTTAGCTTGGAATGTAAAATCCTTGAGGGTCTGGTCCCATATTAACTTCCTTTCCCACGCTGCTCTCCAATGCCATGTGCCTATTTAATGTGGTTATTCTTAGGGCATTTTACATTCGCTCCTCATGCTGTATTGGTTCATATGATGTTTCCTGTTACCTTGGATTTGCTTTCCCCTTATCCCACTTTTTAAGTGCAAAATTTCTTTGCAGCCTTTAGGATACTGTAGAAATGACCTCTCCTTATCCTTATGGAAAAATGTACTGACTGCCCAGGCAACATCATAAACTACTTATTGTGTTCTCAGGGGGGAAAAAATGATGAAGCATCATTCACCATTTACTTGGATTTGTTTATAGGTGTCTCTTGTCAAGCAGCTATGCATGAAGAAGATTGATTTAAGGAAAAAAAATTGGAAACATATTCAAAATGTGTGCATAACCATTTTTCCATTCTTTATATAAGTGAAAAGTGAAACAGCAATATGTCCAAAAATTGGACAGTGGTATAATTAAATCTTTCTTTTTAACCATAACTTCATCTTTAGGATTCTTATCTAGTCTCATACCTTTTAAATCCATGTAAGTGTTGGTGACCCCTAAATGTATGCCTCCAGCTTGGATCTTTCCTCTCAATCCAACTGCTGATTTGAGATCTCTCCTCAGCTATGCCACATAGATCTCAAACTAATCATGATCAAGAGTGAATTCCTGATGTCCCCTCCCGACCCAGTCCCGCCCCAGTATTCTCCCCCATCTCAGTTGATGGTACCTGTCTCCTACTGGCTCAGGTCACACACCTCAGGCCCTTGACACCTCTCATTCTCCTACTCGTCCTATCCAACCCATTGGCAAATCTTTCACCAATACCTTCAAAATACATACCTAACCTGATCCTTCCTTACCACTTCCATGACTATCACACTCACCCAAGATATTTCTTACCTAGAGAACTTCAGTAACCTCTAAAAATGGCTTTCCAAATTTTGCCCCTGCTCCCTTCTATCTATTCTCAACCCACTGTGACATCCCTTACACATAAAAATCCAGATCTTTCCCTTTTCTGCTCCAAATTCTCAGAAACTTCCCATGTCACTTACAGGGAAATCTAAAGTCCTTCTGATGGCCTTCCAGGCCTACATCATCTGACCATTGATTCCATCTCTGATACACCCTCGTGTTCTCCGCTTTATTTAATTGGCTCCAGCCATGCTGGCTTCCTTTCTGTTACAGAAACGTGCCAGACCCGCTTTTGCACCCTGTTTGCCCTTTGACATCCCCTCTGCCTGGTGTTCGTCCCCTAGGTATCTGCATGGCTCATGCCCCCACCTACTCACTCTGCCATGCGTGGTGGCAACCATTCTGCATTCCCAGCCAGCCCATCTAAATTTGTATTCTTCAGCTCTTGATGTTTTCTTATCTCTTTATGGGACCCAGTTTTCATCTTACTATGTAATATCCTATCAATTTTACTTTTTATCTTCTTCATTGCCTTTATGTCCACTAGAAACTATGTTTCCTAAATTCAGGGATTTTTGTCCAATTTCTCTCTACATTCCTAGGATTTTGAATAGTGCTAGAAAAAATAAATAATTGTCAGAAGAAGAAAAAGAAAGGAAGGAGGAAGGGAAGGAAGGAAGGGAAGAAAATTCATCTATTATTATTATGAGGACACTCATAAGAATGAGGCAGATTTATACTAATGATAAGGAAATATTTTCAAAATATACTATAGGGAGAAACTAGATTTCAGAATGGCATGCATAGTTTATTCCAGTTTTTTCATGTAGATAATTTTATAAAGTTGTAGATATATAAAATGAAGGCGGAGAAGGGCATATGCCAGTAAATAGTGGTTGTCTCTGGAGGTGGTATAAAATGGCACTTACCATCTTTGTTTTGCGTTTTTGTATAATTTGCATTTAAAATATGTATGTATTAAAATTTTAACAGTGGAAATTTGATATTCAGTGATGGCGTAGATACATATTTTTTGCACATTGAAAGCTGTTTATAATATACTCGTCATGCTGAAAAGCTGTTTAGAGAATAGTAATAACGTAAGCGTCAATGTTCAATTTGGAAATCCACACACCCCTGGAATTAAATGTATTTTTTTTCGTATTTGTTGCCAAAACACATTTGGTCACAAAACCTAACCTGAGCTGACATGAGTTTATTTTTAGACTCTAGCACCATATCATGTGAATATTCATGATTTTTGCTAATTCTGCCCTAGACCTGCTGTGGTTGATATGTCATATAATAAATATGTTCCAAATCAACTTTCTAAAATCTAAACAAATTTTGAAAGACATCTAGCCTCAAGGTTTTTTACATAACGCTTTTTGGATATATTTTATGTATCTTCACACCAAAACTACTATTTCTGGTTGGTATGATTTTGATGAACATTTTCTTTTCTATGTCTGCTCAGTTGAATCTCGTACTTTTCTTTGCTTTCTACAAGAAACTTCTTGTGCAATAAGTCTGCAATAGGACTTCTTGTATAATAAATAAAATAACGTATAATTTAAATTAAATTAAAACTTTAGGTAGTGCCTCACAGACATGGAACAAAGTGTTTTAAAATTGAGAGAGCTCTTGCCTTAGCTAAGTGGGGCTTTGTACATTGCCTCATGAAACTAACCAACCCTAAGATTTGGTTGATTCAGTCTCCAGGTTAGAGGAAGGTAATTTAGCAGATTATACAAAAATGGGTAAATTTAGATGAGATGGGGATATAGAAGAGGCCAGATTCCAAGAATAGTCTGAGACAGGTTCTGCCACAGGGACAATACTGTAGTGTTGACAGATGCACAATCATAGCTGGGTTGTAGCAGTTAAGCATAGGGCAGTAGCATTTCCCCCAACCCAACACTGAGGGCTGGTTTCCACTAAAGACAGGAGGGATTGCTGCTGATATTAATAGAAGGAGCATGTTCTTTTCCTGTTCAGCTATTTAAAGAAATGTTCAGCTGCAAGGTGTGCTGATTTATGCAGCTTATCTTCTTCAACCCAGATAGAGCTCACTGCGTCTCCCTCCCATTACATCTCCCCCTTAATGGATCTGTAACTGACTTTGATTTTGTGATATAAAATTTACAAGAAAGAGGGTGTGTGTGTGGGAGGGGGGCTGTTATTGTTTCTAGGTGCTGCTGATCACACTTGTGTGGGGTAGGAACACCCTTAATTGGGTTCTTGGCTATAAATGCCTCGTAAACAAATTTAGAAGACAATCAGGCAGTGTTAAAGGAGAGGTGGGAAATTATTGTCACCAACTAGGTGACCTTAGATTGTAATAAAAATGATTCTTCATGGGGATTAGAAATGCACCCAGCTCCTCAGGAATGGTTAGACATTAGACCCCAAAATGAATGCAGCATGCAACTTGGACTTCAGATTTTTAAAGAATAGTCTCACATCTGTTTCTTGACACCCTTTCTTTGCAGCCTTCAAGGCACAGTTCAATAATTGTTTCCTCCTTAAAGCCTTCCTAAATTCCCACCACTTGGAATTAATTTCCCCTTTCTCTCAGTAACTGCTGTTCATGTTTTCTGCATCTATTAGACTATTTATGATACTCTTCCCACTGCTTGACTCTACAATGATAATGTTGATTATGGAGCTTCTCAAACTCTACTTATCTGTGCATTTGTTTGAGATATTTAGCCAAATCTGCATGCTGTCCATATTTCATTAACTTAATATTCTCTTTATATTTACTAACTTTTTAAGAGATTTTTATTTATTTATTTACTTGAGAGAGAGACAGAGAGCACAAGCAGGGGAGCCTGAGGCCAGAGGGCTCCATCCCAGGACCCTGGGATCATAACCTGATCCTGAGCTGAAGGCAAATGCTTAACTGACTGAACCACCCAGGTGCCCCCATAGTTACTCAGTTTTAAAGACATTTTTTTCTTTAACCTCATCCTAAGTAATCACATCTATGAAATTAAAATGGTACTGTAATTATACATGTGAATATGCATGTACATATATTTGAAAGCAATTGAATTTAAATAAAAAATCAACTAAAAAATAAAAATATAACTATCAAAATTTTAAAGTATTTTTAATGTATCACCTCAAATCATTTAGAATATCATCAGCTGTTCACATACTACATATTAAGTTCATACCAATTTTTTGCAAAACACTACCCTATTTTGCACTGTTAGGTCCTAGGGTATAGGAACCATGTTTTACACAATGCAATGTATTCAGTATTTATTGCTGAGCACCTGCTCTATGCAAGATAGTATGTTAGAGCACACAATTCTCAGTATTCAAGACAAATAATATTTTAATATTATAACATTTTGATATAGTTCTAAAATAAAAAAAATATCAAAAGTCAAAATGAATGCCAAGCTTCCATGACAAACAAAACATAAAGACAGGATCAATTATAAACAGAAATGATGATGTCTGGCTTAGGGACTTGTTTAGGAAATCATAGAGGGTAACATATTAAGTACCTGGTCTATTTCCCTCTAACGCCCATGTTTTCTCAGTCTGCACTACAATTATGGAAACCTTACCTTTGTATCTTCATGTTTTCCTGATGGAACTTTTCTGGAGGAGCACTTTAAATCCCTTCCCATAGCCGTCTCCTTCCCAAGGAGGAGGAGTCACACTTGAATAACAGGATAAAGAGTCTACAGGCAGGTGCTCCTTGGAACATCATGTCTCCAGGTGCCCCTTTGAGTTAGCTCTCCTGTCCCCTGCCCCTCTGCCTATGCTGAGTTGGGTAAGGGTAAATCTGGGGGGAAGGTTCTGCAATACTGCTTTAACAATAATAAACCTGTACTTTGATCCCACCTGTCTTAACTTTTGGGACTATTTCCTTAGTTACTTCTGAATTTAAGGGAAAGAAAAATGTGCTGTTGATTGGCCTCCTTAAACAATAACATTATAGTGCCTTCCTATTTTGAAGTGCTCTGCAAACTCCAAAACATTAGAATAAGCCTATTTTGTTATATTTTTATGAGTTATTTGTAATATAAATTCACTGCTATCCTTACTAATTATTTTGTATAAAATATGTACAAATACATGGCTTAGTTCCCGAGAAACAAAAGATACTCAAGACGTTATTTGTTTTCCTTTTTCATGCCCTCCTCCCACCCCTAACTCATAATTACCAGTGACATAATATTGTGGTGTTTTCTATCCTTGGCCCCCAGCTGCTGACTCCATCCCTCTCCCTTCATCCCCTGGCCCTCAAGAAAAACATCAAGTGTAGCATGGTAATGTAATTAAGGTCATATTCTGCCTTCAGTCATCAGTGTGCAAATGCTGTATGACTAATGAGACAGTCTTAACAGAGTCTCCTAAACTGTATCTTCCGACCAGACTAAATAGGCATGGTTTCCTCAGCCCCTTTATGACAGGAATGAAAATCTGTCCTCCCCTTCAGGCTTGTGGCAGAGTCAGGAAAGTAGATAGAATCACGGTTACCATCATGGGCGTTTTCCGAACATGTGTTCTAAGAAAAATAAACTACATTAACCCCTCTCTCTCTCTTCTGAGCTGCATTGTTGCTTCCTTTCCAAAAGCTGGACTGGGGTATCAGGATGGGAATTCAAGTACCAAGCAGACACAGTGACCTCAGACGATATTCAGGCTTTAATAAAGGACGGGAGAGCCATTACATGGTGTCCGGGTGGAGAGGAACGTCCAGAGTCAGGAGACTGGAGCAAGGTCATGGTTCAGCTGTGGTTGGGGGTTTAACTCATTCCATCTCTTGCACTATAAGTCTGTGTTTCTGCTCTCCAGAGGGTTGTTTTTCCCCCCTCTTTATTTTTTCTTTCATATACTAGAGATAATGGTAATGACTCTGTGATAGGGCTCATGGAAGAATGAGGTGAGACTAAGCATTTGGACAGTTCATAGTGTAGCATCATACAATGCCCAGAATAAGTGGTGAATAAATATTAGTTCTTTTCAATATTTTAAAATCACAGACCTGATCCTTTTGTGACTAATCCTGGGTATCAATCTTCCTACGAATTTTTAGCCTTCAGCCACATCCTTGCTCTAATCCCAACAATGATATAACCTCATTATTTCTCTCTCGCGCTACTGGAGAAAAGCAAACAAACAAATAAACTTGAAATAGTTTCCTGCTGCTACCTCTTTGGACCTTCCCCAGCGATTACCTCCAAAATATTGTGGGAGTGATTTTCTCATCCTAACGCTCTCCTGCTTACAATCCTTCAATGCTTTTTCACTGTTACTAGAAAAAACAGCAAAATCCACCACGTGACGTAATATGTCCTACACAATCCAGTTCTTCCCCTCATGCCACCTCTCTTGCCTTTCGTCTTTGACCTCTAGCCATGCCTGTCTTACCTTATTGAAGTCACTCGTCTTTCTATCTTAGTGCCTTTGCACGTGCTCTTTACTAAACTTTCTCTAGTTAACGTGTGTGTGTTTTTCACAACCATGTAGGCATCAATTGCTCCCAGAAATCTTTCTTGACACTCCCTTTGTCCACCCCAGAAAATAATAAGTCCCTTTTCTGTATGATTTTTTTAAAATTGTGTGTGTTTTTGTTTTTTGCACCACTTACCTAAGTTAAGAAATTATATGTAGGTGTGATTACTTTGACTGCCTTCAGTCCCTCGTTCTGAGGGTGTGGACCTTCTCTATTGAGCATGTTCTTACTTCCCTGGATCTGCAATTATTTGGAAGGCACTGCATTACTATTTTGTTACGGTACTAGGCTATAACTCCATGAAAAATATTCTGAAAAATTAATATTAAAATGCATTAAATCATCTGCTATGGTCATCCAGCCATCAAATCATCAAATACTGGGATGTTAAATTGGTAGCAGTGTTTAAAAAACAAAGTTTAAAAGGAGGAGAGCTGAGAATGGGAATGCAATCGGGTTAGAGCTGGCAAAGAGTTGGCAGGAAAACTCTACAGCCTTCTCTCTTCCCCCTGAAGATGTTTTTACTCAGTCCTAACACTTTTCCACTAGGCACAGATTGGTCCTTCTCACTACAACTCTCCAAAAGCTAGTTGAAACCTGTTGGCCAATCCTAGCTTATATTAGAACTGGAAGATGTCTTTAATGGTGAACGATGATGAATATTATACTATTGGTGTGGTGGTAGAATCAGAAAATTATGGTTTGGCTTTTTTCAGGCGTGTTTTGCATCCCTCTGGTTTTTCTGAAGGCCCCTTAAACCCATAGTATCTAGAACAGCCTTGAATATATAACCAAACTTGGATGAGTAATTGAATAAATTAACAGTGAATGAATGAATGAATGAATGAATATAATTGATTCACATGGGAATAACAACAGTTCTACCCTTAATTTTGACATGAAGTCCAAAATGCCAGGTAGTATCAGCATCTCTGTCCCCTGACTTATTCCAGAGTCAGTTGAGGCTCTCACCACAGTTGGAAGGCCATATGAAATAGGACCGGAAAGACAGAACATTCCAACTTCCCTTTGCCTAGTGGGAGCTTTTTTTTCAGGATCCTGTTCCAGTCTAGAATCCCTAAGGATTTTCACCATCCTGGTGTAACACTAAACAGGGAAATCCAGTATGATGTAGGTTACCTGGCCTTCCTGGACTGCTCAGGCCACTCTGATTCCAGGCAAAATGGACTCTGCCAGCTGCTGGACTTTATTCCTATTCTATTAGGATTTGCCTCCTGCCATCAAACAGAAACACTTCTGATCCACAGCTGAGCTCCTGCTATCTTTTTGACAGCTTATCCACTACTCGGGTTTAATCTGCCCCAGGTAGATCAAAAAGAATTGATATGAATTTTTTGATTGGGTGCCTCTCTTTTTTCTCTCCATCGCTTTACCGTTCGGCAGCTGAAGGGGATCCATCATGATAATTTCCCGTTATTAGGTTTGAAGTGTTTTGAATGTGAAATGCCTTTTCACTTAGAAAGAATTGATGCCTATAACTTGTAATGTGTTAGCTGTTTGGTAGAGTGCTTGACAGCCCAAACTGCATTACAGGTAGCTAATCCCCATGGCTGAGCTCCATTAAAGAATAGATCGTATCTGTTAATACAGCCATAGAGTGTGGGTCATTGTGCTGAAAGGCAGTCTAGCTGCTGGGAGAAAGATTATTATGTGACTTTATTCTATTTTAAACTTGGAGAATGTATGGTAGATATACTAGTCATGATTGATTAAAGATACCAGAGGGGATTTTATGACTCTCCTGGTATGTGCCAGGTTTATAATTCCCACCAGGAAGAAAAATGTCCCCAATGGCTTAAACGAGACCAATAGCAAATATCAAGCTATGGACAGCTACCTAGCTCCTGTACATTCTTCACTGTGACTTCGCCCATATTTCATACAGTTCTTTGGAAAAGATGAGAGTCCGATGCCCTGTGATTCTTAAAGTTTATTGAAAGTACCCCATAAAAGAAAAGTTTCTGGTCCAGTATTGTGGCCCTGGTCCAATGTGGGTTATTCATTTTTTTTTCCTATTAGACCAAGAAAAGTAAGTACATTTCAATTTATGTGCCATATCTAATGGATAGGGAGTGAGAATCTTGTGGTTCTTTATTAAGGTCTAAGAACTGTGACAATGAGTATGTGCCACGATTCACTAAGAATGACCACCGTGGGCATGCATGGGAGAGTAGAGGCCAGTGTGATACCTATTTGTCATCCTCAACATAGACAAACTCAAGCACAGTTTGACAACCGCAATCTTTGGAGTTATTAAGAATGTAATCAAGTTTATGGTTCTTGCTGATTCATACACTCTGTAGAAAGGTGCTGTAGGCTGAATATTTGTGTCTCTTTCAAATTCATATTCTTATTCTAATCTTCAGTGTGATGGTATTTGGAGGTGGGTCCTTTGGGAAGTGATTAGGTCATGAGGTTGTCACCTTCAGGAATAAAATTAGTGTCCTTATCAAAGAGACTGCAGAGAGCTCCCTTGACCCACCATTTGAGGGCACAGAGAGAAGACCACCTGTGATGGGAAATGGGCCCTTACTATACCTTGAACTTGCCGGCACCTTGATCTTGGACTTCTCAGTTCCAGAACCGTGAGAAATAAATGTTTGTAGTTTAAGGCACCGTCTATGGTATTTTTGTTACAGCAGCCCAAACAGACTAACACAATTAGAATACCTGGAGTCTGGATTATCCAGTAGCACCCATTTCATTGTGTTAAATGTAGTTTTTAGAACACAGAGAATTATTAATGGAACTCCATTAAAAACAGCCCATTCATCAGTCTCATTGAATCAATTTCACTGAGCAGGCATTTGTATAATAACTTTGAAATTCCATAAGAGAGCAGAGAAATGCTGACCAGATGTCTAGCCTTCAAGAATATTCACATCATGGCAAGACACTAAATGCAGATGTGTGGAAAATTCAATAACCAGTCAGATGGGATTCAGATACCAGAATGTGAGCAACCTACGGTCTCATAAACTGCTTTATTATATGACCCACACAAAATGACTTCAAAGTCGACTCAGAGTTACTGCAGGTGCAAAAGATGTTTCTCAAATTCCACTCAGTACTTATTTCTTATGAACCAGAGATTGTTCAGAGATTGCTATTGGTCTTGTTTTAGCCATTGGGGACGTTTTTATTCTTGGTGGGAATTATAAACCTGGCACATACCAGGAGAGTCAGAAAATCCCTACAGGGAAACTTTGGTCAGTGGAGATTATATTATCTATCAAAGGTGGCTCATATTTTTGAACCATTTATTTATTCAAGTATAATTAACATACAGTGTTACATTAGTTTCATGTATATACAATATGATTCAACGCTTCTATACATTTTTCAGTGTTCAAAGGGTACTCTTAATCCCCTTTATCTATTTCACCCCTCCCCTCCCCCACTCCCTTCCCCTCTGGCAGTCATCAGTTTGTTTTCAATTTGGACCCCAGAGCAGATACCTGGATTCCCAGTCTAATGCTGGAGCTGGAAAATTCTAATATTTTTATTAAATAGTTTTTTTTTAAACAAAATGTATCTAATTTAAGGCTATTCAGTTATTTAATAATCTCACTTACTTAATAATTTCTTATTTCAGACCAACTGGGAGTAATATAAATTGGGTACTTCCAATTAGTAGCCAAGTAGCTTTGGGCTAATTCTCTGTGCCTCTGTTTTCCCATCTATAAAATGGAGGGAATAATGCTTACCAAATTAAGTAATAGTGAAGATTAAAAGGAATACCGTATGTGAGACCAATGTATTGGACCCGCACTAAACGCCTTACCATTTCTGTATCTGAAATTCTCGCCAATCACAGAGGAGATGCAAAGTCTCATTGGTACAGCTATCTTTTTCTTTGGGGGGTCCCACCTGCTGAAATGATTGAGAACTGCACGAACGACAAAGATAAGGAAGTGATTGTAATGTATCTTTATGTGCAGTAAGTCTAAAGAGCAGGCAGACAGGAAAATTCATTTATTTTCCATTCATGATGAATTAGCAAGTATTGAATGAGTGTATTTTAAATAAAATGTAGATATATTAGCTACAGGTTTTTCTCAGGAAACCTTGCCTGGTAGCAATAGCTCAAGATAATTGCGCTCTGTGACTCAAATGCTTGTTTCCAAACCAACGTCAAGCCTTACAAAGAGAACTAGCTTCTTTTTTGAAGTTTATTCCTTGTGTTCAGTGCTTTAGTTCATGTGATATTAGGACCCGGTCGTTCCTCAACTTCTGGCTAAAATCTCTGTAGTAGGAATATTTGGGTCGCGTAGGTTCTTCCCACTTCTGGGTGACATTTCTCTGTCATTTCTCTCCGGACACTCCCTGCAAAAATACTGACAAGCTAGTAATTAAGGTCCTCTCTGGGACGCTGTTTCTTGTCCGAAGAGGAAAACAACACAAGTGACTGGATCACCAATGAAACCAAAACACCTCCTACTCACAAGATCCAAATGTGGGGTTTGGTGACCCATCTTTCATATGCTCAAAATTATAGTCTTTGCTTTGTAATTCTCACAAAGAGGAAAACAGGAACCACCCAGTTTGAAAGAAAACAAACACCAGCACTTGAACGTGGTAAACAAATGTTAAGACCATGCAATGGTTATACTCATAGTTTTTCTGTATTTTGGTTTTCTACTTCGTTTAATTTTTTGTATTTCACAAACACACAATGATAGAACTATGACTTTAATCATTTAAGCAACTGATCAAGTGCATTTTCAACATTTTTGGAATATTTCCAACAGTTAGTTTTTTTCTTTTAAAGATTTTATTTATTTGTCAGAGAGAGAGACCACAAGCAGAGGGAATGGCAGGCAGAGGAAGAATCAGGCTGCCCACTGAGCTGGGAGCCCGATGTGGGACTTGATCCCAGGACCCTGGGATCATGACCTGAGCTGAAGGCAGACATTTAACCAACTGAGCCACGCAGGAGTCTGAACAGTTAGATATTTTTATTCCCTTTTGGATTTTGATGCAATATGCCTTGCCCCTATGCCTACCACCCAGTCTAAGACCCCTGGGTGTCACTCTCAGGGAGGAGCCGTGCCTTCCTTTTGTAACTTCTGTATCTGCATTCTAGACACTTGCTCAGAACCCTGCCCTGAACTTGCTGTGAAACTTGCTTGCAGACAGATTGCCTTGAGGTCAAGTATTTGCCCCTATATCTGGATTTCTAAGGAAGCCTTCTGGGTTCTATAAGGTTGTAGTCCATCTGTTTCCTTGCCTAGATACTCCCTTGGGACTTCTTGGTGATAACATCTTTTCTACATGGCCCCCTGTCTCCTATCACTGTCCAAGCTGGAAATTATTTTAATTTGCCAGCCCGGACTTCCTTCCATCATTGGTGAAATCCATCAAATCACTGCTCCTGGGGACATTCCAACTTTGGGGATCGATGTCCCCTGACAGTTTCAGTTGGTCATTGTCATTTATATATGGGAAGTAAAACAAACAAACGAACAAAAAAAAAACACCCCTTTGAACCTTTTTTTTTCCCTTTTTACTCCTTTTCTCATTAATCACAATGAGGCTGAATTTTCACACTCTTTAAAAAGGTAAATACCACACCCCTTAGAAATTGTACTAGTAGTTAGATGATACTAACCTTAATAACTAAAGTTTATTGAATGCTTGTCCTATGACAAACACCGTACGCACTGCTTTATGACCCTTGTCTCCTTTAATACAGTAACCTTATGAGGTAAGTACTTTTTAACTGCTATTTTTCCAATTAAGACAGAACAAAACCAACAAATAAAACCTGAGGCTTAGAGATATGAGATCAACTGCTCAAATTCATACTGTGAATAAGCAGCAGAACTAGAACTGAGGTCCGCACCTGATGATATGGGAGCCCTGATGCCTTCCCACCAACACATCCGACCTCTTGACCAACCGTGGCAGAATCCGTTTGTGAACACATCTTCTTCACATTGATTCCTTGAGCCGCAGTGGTTTGAAAGGCAAGAGAATGAGCCAAGAAAGGAGGGAGGAAAAAGATCTCTTATCTCCTGTAAGCAACAGCTAGGCAACATAATGATCTTAGCACATTAGGACTTTTCTTCATTGCTAGAAGTTGCCAGATTTCAGAAGGTCTTTCGAAAATAAATTTAGAACTTTCCGTGACATCCTTCCTTTCGTGCATGTGACTTAACTAACAGATGTGTACATCTGGCGTCTAGTATTGTGTCTCCTGTGGCTGTTTAGATCTGGAGACTCAGCAGCACTTGTGGAGGGGAAGGGCATAAAGATGCTTCTGTGTGGAAGCTGGATGATTTCTTGGACCGTTCCGCACCTGTTCTGTGTCCTCGGCTCTTCACATCCTTTGGCTTTGCCAGGCCCTTGCTTTTAGGAGCTCTGTGATGATACAGTTTGCAAACTTGCAATTTCACACCACATTTGTCACCATAGCAACAAAACAACACCCTACAAAGTGGAAAATTTGTTGGATTAGTCACCAGATTTGTGTCTTGCTGGTGTCCAGTCAGACACATGACGGCATCTTGGGTAATCTGTGCAATGGACTGTTTTTGCTTTTGTTTTTGTTTTCCTGAGGGCTTTTGAACCTGACCTTCAGTGCCTGACTTTCTCAATCCCTCCTTCACTGAACTTATTTTCCTCTGACCCTGGCTGGCCAAGAAGACCTTTTTCCCCTACCACAGTTTAAGTCCTGTTTTCAGTAGGTCTTCCTGGTGCACAAAATGAATCCAGAATGAATTAACACGAATGTTAAGAAATAGTGTTTATCATAGTCTGCTGTGTTGGTCAAACAGCATGGAGATAATTGTATCCACATCTGAATGTTCTAACTTAAGAGAGAATTACACATGAATGTTATACCAGGTGGGTCCTGAGACTGGGTATCAGGATCCAACTAGGGAATCTGTGCTTGACGTTCTAAGTCTGGTATGGAACATAAGAGATGCATGATGACCATGGTCTGAGAGAGAAGGCCAACCAGATAGATGAATTAGTCAAAATGCCAGGCTTAGGGAGGAAGTCAGGTATTCATGTCAGTACAGACTGGTAAAGTCAAAGTATAGAGTGAGAAGGCACATACAGGTGAGTAAGGGTCTCCTTCTGTATTGTCTGGCTAGCTTCAGTATTTCAGACCAACTGTGTGCCAGACACAAGAACGTCAAGAGAAAGTAGAGGCTTTCTCTGAAAGCATCCTTTATGTCCACAAACTACATGATTCACTGCTCTCAGATTCTGCAACTCTTCCCACTTGCTGTCCCTACCTCTAAATTGCCCCTTCTCCATATAGCTGCAGAGTGTACCATCCTCCAGAACTAGCTAATGGGACAGGTACTTCCTGAACTCTTTCTTTTACACCACTCCCCAAATTAACAGGATGCCTTCCCCTTCTGAGCACCTATGAAAGCTGATCTCTATTTCTGTGAATATATTGCTTATTTTATTTCTTGTATTAGAAGTGGTACTCTAGTTGATGTGTGTGTGTGTGTGTGTATACAACCTAGATCATAAAACGTGAGAGAAGGTATTATACCAACAGCCACCATATTTTCAGTTGGAGTTATATGTACATGTGCACAAAGGAGAACACACAGGTTTAGAATCATGTTTACAGTGTACTCTATCTGATGTAAATTATTGATGAGCAGGATTTGAGTCTAATTTGCCTTTCCCTTGTGCCTAGTATGATGCTTTGAACACAACACGTTCTTTGCAGATCTTTGTTAAATGAATGCTGTCAAATTTATGAACTAAAGAGATTTCCCAGTGCATCCAAAGAGGCCAGACCAGTTTCCTGCTTATGTAGATCAATGCAAATAATTATGCAAATATAACTAAAAGGATTCAGAGAAGATGGAATACTCGTAATAGAAATGACTCACAAATGTCACTTTCCCCACACCACTGCTGTTTCCCAGAATCCTTCAGCCTGCACATGCCCAATTGAAGCTCCATTGCTCTTTCCAGGAACAAAGATGAGGGAAGGATGTGCTACCTCTTGGGGTCTCTAAGCCCCTTCCTAGCTCCCCATGGTGACCACGGCTGGAGGGACCCGTGCAGCCCCTAAATGAGAACTTTACAGCCAAGCACTGCTGACATTACTTCATTATGAAGATGCATGGGTTGGCTGCGAGCTAATGAATGCCAGTGCTCGGAAGGATAAACTCGGCTTCTCCCTGATACGATTTAACATCGTATTTCCCTAATTTGAGCCTGATTTAGTCGCTGGGGTATTTGGATGCCTCTTCTATGGTGCCGATAGTTAATTAAACAGATGTTGCAGAGGGAATCATTAATTTAAGTGCTGCAGATGGGAGCGGAATGACTTTGTGAAGTTAATGTTTCAGCAAAACAATGGGCTTCTGTCATCAGTTGGTATAAACTGAGTAAATTAAGAGAACAAGTAGAATAGGGTAGGTTGCTCTGAAGAAATATCAATTATTCATTTTAGGAATCGTGATTCTTTTTTGTCTGCATTCCCATAAGGGGAAAAATGTGGATGTCTGCAAGGAGGGGAGGTGGAAGCAGGAGGAGAGCAGATTGAAGGAGTGTGAAGCGTTAGCTACGCAAAGATTTTTAATTTTGTCAGGGTTTATTTTGTATATGGGAGTGAATGGTTTAGGGATACAGACTGTGCCAGATGAATCAGGAAAACCTGTGACAAGATATATAGTTAGGAGAACACACCACTGGAAGACAGAGAAACATTCCTATCTTTTTCACTAAGAATTATTCATTAGTTCAGTAAATATTTATTGTTGAGAGGCACTTTGGGACTGGGAACATGGCAATGAACATGAAAGACAGAGTCCCTGCTTTCAAGAGCTCACAGTCATTCAGGGAGAATGTTATCGATGCCAAGTCTTTGTCCTAGAGTAGTCCCTCACACAAATACAGGCAAATTTATCACAGGTTTATGTGGGGAAGAAAAATAGCATTCATTGAACAGCCTCCATGTACCAGGAATGTGCTTGCACTTAGCATTTGTTGGGAGGAAATTTGATAAATATACAGGGAAACTGAGAACCCAGGAACTAATACATTTTCCCAAAGTCATATAGGTGTTATGAAGAAATTGCATATTAAGACTGGTTTGGGAAAAAATCCTCAGGAAGCTTACATTCAAAGGGAAAGAACACATTATGCAAGTATATCTGTCCATGATACAAGATTTAATGTGACTTGTTATGTAATGAAAATTCTGTGGAAAGTCAAAGAAGAAGACATAGATGGCCACAAGGACAATCACAAAGGGAATCATGGAGGAGGTGGAATTTAAGGTAACTGTTGATGAATGAGTTTTACTTCAACAAGCCAAGATGAGAAGAGGGCTTATGGGGGACACAGATTTCATCAAGTCTTTCATGATTAGGGTAATTTCCCCCACAGGACAGTCTGAAATCTGTGGTTATCAGCCTAGCCTGCAGTCATAGTCACAATCATGGCCCTGAAAGATGTTCCAGTCCTGATCCTCAAAATGTTGCATGTTGCATATTATGTTGCCTGTCAAGGGGGAATTATGATGACAGTTGAAATTAAGGTTGCTAATCAGCTGACCACAAGGTAAAAAGATTATTCTGGATTATTGAGATAGGTCCACCGTAGTCACCAGAGTCCTTCGGTGGAGGAAATAGGAGTCGAAAGAGTCACCACCAGAGAGATGGCAGCATGAGGAAGACTCCATAGGCCACTGCTGGCTTTGGAGATGGAAGGATGCCACAAGCCAAGAGAGTGGACAGCTTCTAGAAGCTGGCATACAAGAACACCTATTTTCCCTTAGAGCCTCCAGAAATGAACACAGTCCTGCCAACACTTTGAACTTCGCCCAGTGAGACTCATTTCAGACTTGCGACCTCCAGGTCTATGGAGATTAAAAAATACATGTTTTAGGGGCGCCTGGGTGGCACAGCAGTTAAGTGTCTGCCTTAGGGCGTGATCCCGGCGTTCTGGGATCGAGCCCCACATCGGGCTCCTCTGCTATGAGCCTGCTTCTTCCTCTCCCACTCCCCCTGCTTGTGTTCCCTCTCTTG
>NC_048224.1:45067265-45104743 GCF_002007445.2 Ailuropoda melanoleuca
TTATACTCATAGTTTTTCTGTATTTTGGTTTTCTACTTCGTTTAATTTTTTGTATTTCACAAACACACAATGATAGAACTATGACTTTAATCATTTAAGCAACTGATCAAGTGCATTTTCAACATTTTTGGAATATTTCCAACAGTTAGTTTTTTTCTTTTAAAGATTTTATTTATTTGTCAGAGAGAGAGACCACAAGCAGAGGGAATGGCAGGCAGAGGAAGAATCAGGCTGCCCACTGAGCTGGGAGCCCGATGTGGGACTTGATCCCAGGACCCTGGGATCATGACCTGAGCTGAAGGCAGACATTTAACCAACTGAGCCACGCAGGAGTCTGAACAGTTAGATATTTTTATTCCCTTTTGGATTTTGATGCAATATGCCTTGCCCCTATGCCTACACCCAGTCTAAGACTCCTGGGTGTCACTCTCAGGGAGGAGCCGTGCCTTCCTTTTGTAACTTCTGTATCTGCATTCTAGACACTTGCTCAGAACCCTGCCCTGAACTTGCTGTGAAACTTGCTTGCAGACAGATTGCCTTGAGGTCAAGTATTTGCCCCTATATCTGGATTTCTAAGGAAGCCTTCTGGGTTCTATAAGGTTGTAGTCCATCTGTTTCCTTGCCTAGATTCTCTCTTGGGACTTCTTGGTGATAACATCTTTTCTACATGGCCCCCTGTCTCCTATCACTGTCCAAGCTGGAAATTATTTTAATTTGCCAGCCCGGACTTCCTTCCATCATTGGTGAAATCCATCAAATCACTGCTCCTGGGGACATTCCAACTTTGGGGATCGATGTCCCCTGACAGTTTCAGTTGGTCATTGTCATTTATATATGGGAAGTAAAACAAACAAACGAACAAAAAAAAAACACCCCTTTGAACCTTTTTTTTTCCCTTTTTACTCCTTTTCTCATTAATCACAATGAGGCTGAATTTTCACACTCTTTAAAAAGGTAAATACCACACCCCTTAGAAATTGTACTAGTAGTTAGATGATACTAACCTTAATAACTAAAGTTTATTGAATGCTTGTCCTATGACAAACACTGTACGCACTGCTTTATGACCCTTGTCTCCTTTAATACAGTAACCTTATGAGGTAAGTACTTTTTAACTGCTATTTTTCCAATTAAGACAGAACAAAACCAACAAATAAAACCTGAGGCTTAGAGATATGAGATCAACTGCTCAAATTCATACTGTGAATAAGCAGCAGAACTAGAACTGAGGTCCGCACCTGATGATATGGGAGCCCTGATGCCTTCCCACCAACACATCCGACCTCTTGACCAACCGTGGCAGAATCCGTTTGTGAACACATCTTCTTCACATTGATTCCTTGAGCCGCAGTGGTTTGAAAGGCAAGAGAATGAGCCAAGAAAGGAGGGAGGAAAAAGATCTCTTATCTCCTGTAAGCAACAGCTAGGCAACATAATGATCTTAGCACATTAGGACTTTTCTTCATTGCTAGAAGTTGCCAGATTTCAGAAGGTCTTTCGAAAATAAATTTAGAACTTTCCGTGACATCCTTCCTTTCGTGCATGTGACTTAACTAACAGATGTGTACATCTGGCGTCTAGTATTGTGTCTCCTGTGGCTGTTTAGATCTGGAGACTCAGCAGCAGTTGTGGAGGGGAAGGGCATAAAGATGCTTCTGTGTGGAAGCTGGATGATTTCTTGGACCGTTCCGCACCTGTTCTGTGTCCTCGGCTCTTCACATCCTTTGGCTTTGCCAGGCCCTTGCTTTTAGGAGCTCTGTGATCATACAGTTTGCAAACTTGCAATTTCACACCACATTTGTCACCATAGCAACAAAACAACACCCTACAAAGTGGAAAATTTGTTGGATTAGTCACCAGATTTGTGTCTTGCTGGTGTCCAGTCAGACACATGACGGCATCTTGGGTAATCTGTGCAATGGACTGTTTTTGCTTTTGTTTTTGTTTTCCTGAGGGCTTTTGAACCTGACCTTCAGTGCCTGACTTTCTCAATCCCTCCTTCACTGAACTTATTTTCCTCTGACCCTGGCTGGCCAAGAAGACCTTTTTCCCCTACCACAGTTTAAGTCCTGTTTTCAGTAGGTCTTCCTGGTGCACAAAATGAATCCAGAATGAATTAACACGAATGTTAAGAAATAGTGTTTATCATAGTCTGCTGTGTTGGTCAAACAGCATGGAGATAATTGTATCCACATCTGAATGTTCTAACTTAAGAGAGAATTACACATGAATGTTATACCAGGTGGGTCCTGAGACTGGGTATCAGGATCCAACTAGGGAATCTGTGCTTGACGTTCTAAGTCTGGTATGGAACATAAGAGATGCATGATGACCATGGTCTGAGAGAGAAGGCCAACCAGATAGATGAATTAGTCAAAATGCCAGGCTTAGGGAGGAAGTCAGGTATTCATGTCAGTACAGACTGGTAAAGTCAAAGTATAGAGTGAGAAGGCACATACAGGTGAGTAAGGGTCTCCTTCTGTATTGTCTGGCTAGCTTCAGTATTTCAGACCAACTGTGTGCCAGACACGAGAACGTCAAGAGAAAGTAGAGGCTTTCTCTGAAAGCATCCTTTATGTCCACAAACTACATGATTCACTGCTCTCAGATTCTGCAACTCTTCCTTCCCACTTGCTGTCCCTACCTCTAAATTGCCCCTTCTCCATATAGCTGCAGAGTGTACCATCCTCCAGAACTAGCTAATGGGACAGGTTACTTCCTGAACTCTTTCTTTTACACCACTCCCCAAATTAACAGGATGCCTTCCCCTTCTGAGCACCTATGAAAGCTGATCTCTATTTCTGTGAATATATTGCTTATTTTATTTCTTGTATTAGAAGTGGTACTCTAGTTGATGTGTGTGTGTGTGTGTGTATACAACCTAGATCATAAAACGTGAGAGAAGGTATTATACCAACAGCCACCATATTTTCAGTTGGAGTTATATGTACATGTGCACAAAGGAGAACACACAGGTTTAGAATCATGTTTACAGTGTACTCTATCTGATGTAAATTATTGATGAGCAGGATTTGAGTCTAATTTGCCTTTCCCTTGTGCCTAGTATGATGCTTTGAACACAACACGTTCTTTGCAGATCTTTGTTAAATGAATGCTGTCAAATTTATGAACTAAAGAGATTTCCCAGTGCATCCAAAGAGGCCAGACCAGTTTCCTGCTTATGTAGATCAATGCAAATAATTATGCAAATATAACTAAAAGGATTCAGAGAAGATGGAATACTCGTAATAGAAATGACTCACAAATGTCACTTTCCCCACACCACTGCTGTTTCCCAGAATCCTTCAGCCTGCACATGCCCAATTGAAGCTCCATTGCTCTTTCCAGGAACAAAGATGAGGGAAGGATGTGCTACCTCTTGGGGTCTCTAAGCCCCTTCCTAGCTCCCCATGGTGACCACGACTGCAGGGACCCGTGCAGANGTGCTACCTCTTGGGGTCTCTAAGCCCCTTCCTAGCTCCCCATGGTGACCACGGCTGGAGGGACCCGTGCAGCCCCTAAATGAGAACTTTACAGCCAAGCACTGCTGACATTACTTCATTATGAAGATGCATGGGTTGGCTGCGAGCTAATGAATGCCAGTGCTCGGAAGGATAAACTCGGCTTCTCCCTGATACGATTTAACATCGTATTTCCCTAATTTGAGCCTGATTTAGTCGCTGGGGTATTTGGATGCCTCTTCTATGGTGCCGATAGTTAATTAAACAGATGTTGCAGAGGGAATCATTAATTTAAGTGCTGCAGATGGGAGCGGAATGACTTTGTGAAGTTAATGTTTCAGCAAAACAATGGGCTTCTGTCATCAGTTGGTATAAACTGAGTAAATTAAGAGAACAAGTAGAATAGGGTAGGTTGCTCTGAAGAAATATCAATTATTCATTTTAGGAATCGTGATTCTTTTTTGTCTGCATTCCCATAAGGGGAAAAATGTGGATGTCTGCAAGGAGGGGAGGTGGAAGCAGGAGGAGAGCAGATTGAAGGAGTGTGAAGCGTTAGCTACGCAAAGATTTTTAATTTTGTCAGGGTTTATTTTGTATATGGGAGTGAATGGTTTAGGGATACAGACTGTGCCAGATGAATCAGGAAAACCTGTGACAAGATATATAGTTAGGAGAACACACCACTGGAAGACAGAGAAACATTCCTATCTTTTTCACTAAGAATTATTCATTAGTTCAGTAAATATTTATTGTTGAGAGGCACTTTGGGACTGGGAACATGGCAATGAACATGAAAGACAGAGTCCCTGCTTTCAAGAGCTCACAGTCATTCAGGGAGAATGTTATCGATGCCAAGTCTTTGTCCTAGAGTAGTCCCTCACACAAATACAGGCAAATTTATCACAGGTTTATGTGGGGAAGAAAAATAACATTCATTGAACAGCCTCCATGTGCCAGGAATGTGCTTGCACTTAGCATTTGTTGGGAGGAAATTTGATAAATATACAGGGAAACTGAGAACCCAGGAACTAATACATTTTCCCAAAGTCATATAGGTGTTATGAAGAAATTGCATATTAAGACTGGTTTGGGAACGAATCCTCAGGAAGCTTACATTCAAAGGGAAAGAACACATTATGCAAGTATATCTGTCCATGATACAAGATTTAATGTGACTTGTTATGTAAAGAAAATTCTGTGGAAAGTCAAGGAAGAAGGCATAGATGGCCACAAGGACAATCACAAAGGGAATCATGGAGGAGGTGGTATTTAAGGTAACTGTTGATGAATGAGTTTTACTTCAACAAGCCAAGATGAGAAGAGGGCTTATGGAGGACACAGATTTCATCAAGTCTTTCATGATCAGGGTAATTTCCCCCACAGGACAGTCTGAAATCTGTGGTTATCAGCCTAGCCTGCAGTCGTAGTCACAATCATGGCCCTGAAAGATGTTCCAGTCCTGATCCTCAAAATGTTGCATGTTGCATATTATGTTGCCTGTCAAGGGGGAATTATGATGACAGTTGAAATTAAGGTTGCTAATCAGCTGACCACAAGGTAAAAAGATTATTCTGGATTATTGAGATAGGCCCACCGTAGTCACCAGAGTCCTTCAGTGGAGGAAATAGGAGTCGAAAGAGTCACCACCAGAGAGATGGCAGCATGAGGAAGACTCAATAGGCCACTGCTGGCTTTGGAGATGGAAGGATGCCACAAGCCAAGAGAGTGGACAGCTTCTAGAAGCTGGCATACAAGAACACCTATTTTCCCTTAGAGCCTCCAGAAATGAACACAGTCCTGCCAACACTTTGAACTTCGCCCAGTGAGACTCATTTCAGACTTGCGACCTCCAGGTCTATGGAGATTAAAAAATACATGTTTTAGGGGCGCCTGGGTGGCACAGCAGTTAAGTGTCTGCCTTGGCTCAGGGCGTGATCCCGGCGTTCTGGGATCGAGCCCCACATCGGGCTCCTCCGCTATGAGCCTGCTTCTTCCTCTCCCACTCCCCCTGGTTGTGTTCCCTCTCTTGCTGGCTGTCTCTCTCTCTGTCGAATAAATAAATAAAATCTTTAAAAAAAATAATAAAAAATTAAAAAAATTAAAAATACATGTTTTAGGTCATGAAGTTTGTGGTAATTTGTTATAGCTGCAATAGAAAATGAACATATCAATAGGGGAGAGTTATTTCCTCATTGGTTTGATTAATTTCTATCAGATAAAACCTAGATGTTTGTCTTTTCTTTTTTCTTTGTTTAAAGAATTTATTTTTAAGTCATCTCTACACCCAGTGTGGGGCTCAAACTCACAACCCTGAGACCATTGTTGCATGCTCCACTGACTGAGCCAGCCCTTTGTCTTTTCTGATTCTACTTTTTTCCTTTTTTTTCCACTTTTTTTCTTAAGATTTTTTTTTATTTATTTATTCGACAGAGAGACAGCCAGCGAGAGAGGGAACACAAGCAGGAGGAGTGGGAGAGGAAGAAGCAGGCTCATCGCAGAGGAGCCTGATGTGGGGCTCGATCTCATAACGCCGGGATCACGCCCTGAGCCGAAGGCAGACGCTTAACCGCTGCGCCACCCAGGCGCCCCCCACTTTTTTCTTAATGAAATTATATATTGCATACGGCAGACCCTTACAGTCCATTAAAAATTTTTTTTTGTATTCTGGTTGTTCCTTCATTCCACAAATATTTCCTTAGATTCCCTGAGATAAGATAGTGAATAAAATAGGTGGAGTTCCTTTACCCCTGAATCTTACATAATGAAGAAAAGGGTGAGGTGTAGACTTTAAACAAGGTAAATGGGCCTATCACTTGCTGTGCCAGAGAAAACAGGAGCAAAAAAGAAGTATAGAACAGAATATTATTAGTTTAATTTTATTCATGTTGAATATGAGCTCCTAAGAGGCTTTTGTAGATGCAGGTTCATAAGTCAAAAGTGAAAAAATGGGCTAGAAATACAAATCATCTTAGTTACTCAGCATCTGTCCCAATTGCATTTTTTCATACAGGTTGGGCCACCAGCATGGTACCATACATGGCACCTGATGATCCCCCTATGCTTTCCTAAAGGCAGTTGACAGAGGCTCCATCCCTGTGTGTATCACACATGACTCCTGGTTCTTAGAGCCTCACTGGCCAGGATGGAGTGTTATGGAGAAATGATGGTGGGAACCACCAAGTGGTATACAGAATGATTACTTTGTTCCATCTCAGCATGGGGCTGAGCACGCTAGCTGTGCAGGGTCCATTCACGTGCCCTGTCTCCAAGGGTGCTGATTAAACTGCATGCTCATGGATCCCCAGGGGCTCTATTCTACTATGGCGCTGACTCAGCTGGGTAAACAGGTTTTATTGCTGCTTAGTGCCTTGTGATGGCCCCACCCTATTATTCTTAATCCACTCTTGGTATTAACTGGCTTCAGGAGTATTCTCCAGCATCAACCTAGATTATGTTTTCTTTCTGCTTCAGATGGGTATACAACTTCCACTGTCAGTATGCCCTTAAAGGCAAATCTGACCAAAACTTCCCAGTATTCCATAAGGCTCAAGAATTGGACCACGTGCCTATCTGAATATCTCTTCCCTCTTAAGCTATTTGGTCAGATGGGACCAGCTTACAAAATCAGTCATATACATGTACTCAGGCATGGAAATATGTATTTAGGGTCTAAACAGTAGTGGGAATGAAAAATTTTAAGAATTCAAGTCTTGAAAAATGAGAATTGAGCCTGGTACACTATTACAATCATTGCTAGCTATTTTTGCTTGTTTGTGTATTTGTTTTCCTCTTTATATGGTAATTGTAGGATTAATTCACAGACAAGCTGCTACACATAAACTAAAATTGAGAAGAGAGTTTAGAGGAGTCAAATCACGCACAGCAAAACATGTTAAAGTCTTTTAATTAATTAGAGCAACACCACAAAAATTGAGAATGAGCTATAGGATATCTCTTATTCCCTGAGGCAACTTCTAAATTATCCAATTTTATTTTCTTACCATAACTACTAAACTACTCTTGCAACATCATTTCTTACATTGTTACTGTTAGTCAAATAATCTCAGAAATAAGGGACACTAGTTAAATGCTATTGTTTTCTACTTGGGGTCACTGAGACCCTAAGGGGGCGAGTAATTTGCCCAAGTTTGCATGTTAAGTAGTATCATTGAACCTAGATCATCTAAATCCCCATACTGGCTCTCGTCTTTCAACAACATGGTAAACTAAGTGTTCTGAGGGACCCTCCTGCTTTAGGGAGAGAGAGAGGGGGGAAAAAAGGCTGGGTTATAAATAGGATAAAATTTGGATGCAACATTAGTTTCCTTAAAGGTAGGGAATATTTCCACAAACACCCTGCTCCCCCAAACACACATATATATCTATAAGTTGGTGGAAGCTGAGACAAATGGGTCTATGGGAGAAGTGAGAAGTGCTTGAAGATAAGTATATAGAGAACTCCTGTATTAAGATTACTGAATCCTGGGCCAGCAGAGTGGTAGAAACCCGACTTTCTGGCTCCACATCAACCATAGCCCTCAGCAGAAGAACAAACATCCTAAGTTTGGGGCACACATAAGGTTGAAGAGAGGTTGATCCTTACCTCCATTTGAAAGTCTTTTTAACACAGCATACAAGCAGTAATCTAATGCTATGGCAGTAGAAACAGGCTGTTATGACACCCATTGCTGTGGGTCTCTTAGACCCATTTTGTGTCAAGACACCAACCACAAGTGAAGACATTTCTGGGTCAGAATGAACTTTAGCCCAAAGGAAAGTACTACTATATGAGAGAAGGGCTTTCTTTCTGTACACCAAAGCATCATTCTCTTGTGAAGAAGACGATAGAGCTAATGATTATTATTTCTAGTAATTGTAGCAATCTGTCTTGTTATAGTGCTTAGCTTCTGGAAGTTTCTGACATGTGCTAATGAGGACAAGGTTACAGCCTTGATGGACATAGGGATAAATTCATTTCAGTCCTGCCACCAATACTGTCAGTGAGTACTACTGATCATAAGGGTCACAGATATGAGAAGTGTTGCTGACTCTCATTAAGCCATCACTCCTCCAGTAATGTTCCATAGCCCCAGAGTTAGCAAGAAAGAATTTGGCATCAATATAAACAGGTCCATTTGCTTCACCCTTGCCTAATCATTGTCCCAAATGCCAGCCTCCAAGTTCCATGAGGATACAAATGAAGCCTTTCTCATTCATTACTATATGCTACATGCTTAGCTAAGAGCTTGGCGCATATAAGGTAATCCTTCACTTTTGGATAAATGAATTATTTTAATCAATTTACAAAATATTTGCTGTAATATCCTGGAGGGAGTCCTGGCATTGGAGCAGCAAGGGCCAGGCTATGTTAGGAGGCTTTCCATTTAAGGTTGTGGTTTGTGGAAGGTATTTAACGATCTCATCACCTTTTTTATTTATAATATAGGGCTTGGAAACATACTTCACTCAATTGTTTTAAGAGTTTATGAACTGTAAAGTTCTCTAAAGATATTAGTTACGATCATAAGTTTATCACTTAATGCAGACATGTAAATGAGGAAAGAAATTAAGGAAAAAACTGACAATTATTGTCTGCCAATAATACACTAAGCTTTTTAAATATGCTTCACTATTTTAAGCAACAGCGTTACAAAATAGGTGCTAGTATCCCTAATTATCAAGAGGAAAACATAAGGCTTAGGTGGAGATTGCATCTGACCTGGTTCTAAATGACTATAATGATTTCCTTCTTTCTACTATATCCTGCTGCCTCCTAGGACATGTGAAAGAACAGAGAACAATAATATGTCAAAATAGAATTAATTACTTAATTGTATAGTACCAAATATAATATTGGAGTTTAGAAAAGTGGGAGAAGTATGATGCGAGGAAATGTTTTATAGATAAAGCAGGGTTTTGGAGGACGGGTGGAATTTCTTCATCTGATTAAAAAGGGAAGGGTGGATTTACCTTTAGCATACATGAAGTGATCAGCACCCATGAAGGAACAGAGACAGTCATAAGTACTAGGGGAAATCCCATTTGCAGACCTGGGTTAGGACAGTGTATCAGGGTAAAGGAAATAGAGTTTGATGATTTTTCTTCATCTAGATTATACACAAAAATATCAAGCCCTTTGTGATTATTTACCCAGGTTCTCTGATCATGACCTTGAACAAGCAAAAGCAAAGAGTGAAGGTCAAAATTTGTCATTGAGGAAGCTGATTGTAGCATAGCACATCCTGAATTTCCTCACAACCCTTCCCCCAAATGAATCATGGAAGTACTGTTGCGAGTGATGAAAAAATGCTGAAATTCCAACAGTTTGAGACGTTTTATACAGACATTAAGTAAAAATGTTTCCTCAGAATCCTAGAGTATTAGGGATATTCAGGAAATATAAAACTGAGTTGTACTTTATGCAATTACCAGTTGCAGCTGTTGATGTACTTAAACTCATGGACATTGCTATTACTACAGTAGTTGATTGTCTGAACCTTCTGTTTACCCCTTAATTGAAACTTGCATTTTAGTGATTTTCAATTCCAGTTATACATCACAATTACTCATAGAAAATTTAGAAACAACAACTATACAGACCCCAGGGTGACATCCCCTGGAATTCTGATTTAATAGATTTAGGGAGTCATAGATTCTGGAGTTGGAAAATTTCCCCCAATGATCCTCATGCAAAGCCAGTGTTGACACCCACTGGTATAGATAATCCAAATACCTGGATCCATGTGACTTGTAAATTAATAGTACTTTTTTAGAGGAGGAAGGCTCCTCTAGCACCATGAACCCTATCCATGGGTGCACATTAAATTTTTCAGGAATAGATTCTTAGACTTGTCCATTTTGATGTAGGAACATAGATTCTGTATTTTTTCTTAAGATTTTGTTTATTTATTTGTTTAGAGAGCACAAGTGGGGGGAGGGGAAGAGGGAGAGAGGGCATTCCAAGCAGACCCCACACTGAGCATGAAGCCCCCTGAGCGATGCTCCATCTTATGACCCTGAGATCATGACCTGAGCTGAAACCAAGAGTCAGATGCTTAACTGACTGAGCCACCCAGGTGCCCATAGATTCTGTATTTTTTAAGAACTTCTTACTTTCTCATAATTTTAGATTTACAAAAAACTTTGTACAGTTTAGTGAGACCCTATATACCATTTACCTCAGTTTCTCCTAATCTTAACATCATCATAACCATGGTACATTTTGTAAAACTAAAAAATTAAGACAGGTATATTACTATTAACTAAACTATTGACTTTATTCAGATTTCACTGGGTTTTCTTTTAATGTTCCTTTTTTTTTCTAGAATTCAATCTAGTATACCATACTGCACTGAGTGGATTCTATATCTTAAAGACAATTTCAAAGACGGTTTTGGTGTAGTCAGTCCTTGTAGCTTCTAATCTAATTCAAACTAATCAACTTTCAGATAACAAAACACATTGAGAAAAGACCCAGGCTTACCTCAGTTTATGCAGCTATATGACAAAAATGGCAAGGCTTATGATTCCTGTTTATCTCAACATTCCACATTGGATCATGACTAGGCTCCAGATGATTTCAAGAAAGTAAGTGAAACTTCTTGGAAATAACACCAATCACAACACTCAGTAGGAATGAAGAGACTCAAAGATCCAGTAGAGCTTGAGGAGTCTTTATCTCCTTGGTAGTGGTTTTGAAGAACACTGTTAGTTTTTAAATTAATTTTGTAATTAATGATTAAGAATACATCTGTGATCAAAGATTTAACCACAAAAACACAAGACATGCTGTTTACTCAACATTGCCAATGTATATTTTCCACTACCTTACATAATCAATGGTATAGCCTTCTATAATAGCAACAAATTTCAATGCCTGAAAAGTAATTATAAAGAAATCCTAATTCTAAATTAAATTCTCAGAAGCGTATTTTCCTTTCTCTGTAAGCAGCATATTTATTCCAAAGCGCTATCAAAACAATGTATGCAGTTGGAAAATTTAAACATACGTGCACACACACAAACATGCAAGCATGTACAGATGCACACTTAGACTCACAACATATAGTCTCTCAATCCTGGATAAAAAATCATTTGAGGTTAAGTCCTTATGCTCTCTGCTTATGATGCCTTGATTTAACTCTGACATTGCTTGGATTTATTTCATAGTTGGATTTACATCTTTAGAGCTCGACTGGTTCAAACCATTGCACCTTGATGGAAGTTTGCTTAATTCTCTTCTTTCAAGGTGCTGAATTTCTAATATTCAGTTGTTCAGCATTACAATCAATGTTTCAAGCTATTTGTGAGTACTAAATTCTGACCATTGTCAAGTCAGGGTAATATAGCAAGGTGAGGGACAAAAAAGAGAACATCTTCAGAGGAAAAGGGTTATATCCACATCACCTGAGTTTTATTTATCCAGGATTTTAGAGTTTGCAAAATATCATCTTCCTATATGAGTTTTAAAACAAACCTGGAGATTCTGTGGATACTTCCATTCTATTCATGCCCTTCCTTATGATTCCAACTATTATATAGTTCTTTGGAGTAGGAAAATTAACAACCAAGAAAAATTCATTCATAATATTTATAAAAATCTACTGACTACTTACTATGTGTCAGTCATTATACTGGGTTCTGGTAATAAAGAGACTTTTCTTAACCTTTTGGAAACTCTTGAGAAGCATAGAAAACACCCCAAAATTTTTTTAAATGGCTTTTATCATGAAATAAGAGGTGTCCTTTGGGATGCTGGATCATACATTGAAAATCACCTCTCTTCTTGACTTCACAATTGACTTTTTGCTCATACAAATAAGAAGGTACCTCGTTATAGGACTCTGGACAGAGAGAATGCATGAGACCAAATATTTTCTTTGAGCAGAAAGTTTAGTGGGTATTAAGCCAGGGCCAGCTGTAAGATTAGCTAGAAGACAGGACTGTCAATATGCTATGATTTGTTGTGCTTGAAACATCTCCACCAATCCATGCCCTGCTAAACTATTTTTCACCTTAACATTGAAAATGTGTCTAATATCCTAATATTAATCACTAGGTAGTTAAAGTGTTTCTGGATAGATGGTGTATTAAAGACCATCTAACCCAGCCCATTGATTTTACAAACGGGGGAAATTGAGACCTAGAGAAAGGAAATGGCTTACCCAAGGTCATGAACTATTTGGTTGCAAGATCAAACTATAACATAGCTCACCTAACTTACAGTCCATTCCCCAACTTTATGTGTGTTCTACTGTATAGCTGTTTCACACTAGTAAAGAAAAATGGCCTTACACATTTTCTAGTCTTATAGTCTCATAGTTCATCACGGAATCTGTATTTTAAAAAATTAACACAAGTGATTCTAATGCACCTGCCCTGGTACAGGTCCACAACCAATGAAGGAAATCCCAACTCCAATTTCCTTTATCAGATACTATGTGTTATGATTCCCTCGGGAAGTTATTTTTTTCTATTATAAATGTTTCACTATATACCAAAGCTTAAATATGATCACTCTGTTGTGTCATTACTAGGACTCAAGACAACGTAGAATGTTTGTGTTAGATGTCCAACATTTCCTAAAAAGACTCTAAGTAGAAAAGCCAAGTGGCAGCCCTACAAACACAAGATCTTGGAAATTAAATCAAGATGGCATCTTATAAATATTTTAGATCGATCCTTTCTTTGACATGTGTCTCAGAGGAAATAAGAGACTTCTTCAAGATCACGTAGTGATATTATCAGATGTTGTATTTGCCTGCAAGAGCTGCCATAACAAAATACCACAGACTGGGAAGCTTAAGCCACAGACATTTATTTTCGCACACTTGTGGAAGCTGGAAGTCCATGATCAAGATGCCCGTAAATTCCATTCCTGGCAAGAGCTCTCTTCCCGGCTATATGCTCACTTGGCTTTTCCTTGGTGCATGCACATGGAGAGAAAGAGCTCTCTCTGGTGTCCCGTCTTATAAAGACACTACTGCTGTCAGTTCAGGGCTCCAACTTCATGACCTCATTTAACTTCAATTACTTCCTTAGAGGCCTCCTCTCCAAAGATAGCCCCGCTGGAGGTTATGGCATCAGTATATGAATTTCAGGGGACACAAACATTCAATTCCTAACAAATGTAATTACCAGTTTTCATATTGAGATTTAAAAGAAATTATATATAGCATCTAGGAAATGAGAAACATGCAATATGAGTGCTCCTTATATAGTATATTTCACATTCGTGTCTTCACTTCACTGTGGGTTTGAGGTATGTTCTATGTTTAACCTACCTTTGAAGATTCTTATAAGAATATAAGTGTGTGGTAGAAAGGAGAGTAGATGTAAAGGAGGAGAACACTTGTTGCTTATACCAACTTGCATAAGCCTATCATTAGCATCTCTTCACAACTCTGTGTTCAGATCATGTCACATCAGTGGCTTGAAATCAGCCATGGTGGGAGCATTTACAACATGGAAATTGGCAGATGTGAGAAATCAGGGCACATTTCACTCCATCCTCATCCCAGGGAGCTAGTTGTTAAATATTTACCAGCACATTGTTTAACATATTTGATCAGTGATTTGGGAGTGCATATGCATAAGTGACAGCTTATTGTGGGATCCTTGATCAAAGGATAGACATTCTGATATATATCACGCATATGCTGGGGTATAGCATTAGGCAAATATGGTGCTGATGAATAATGGGAAAAATTCTCACCCTTGGTGGATCTGATTTCTCCCATCTGTAAAAGGGGATGAATTATCTACTTTTCAGATTAGTCCTGACTATTTATATGCATAGACTTCTGAGAAGATTTTGCATAGTCGTTAAGAAAAAAAGCTTCAGAATTTGAAAAAAAAATTAATACGGGAAGAGGCCATGTGATTTAATAGCAGTATGATCTTGGGCAAGTCATTAGCTCCTATATTCCTATCTATGAATAGGATTGTTTAGTTACATCTTGATAGCATTTTTGGGAGGGTAATTAGATCATGTTGTAACATGCTTAGCACACTTCCTGGCATTTTAAATAGTCGATTCATGTTGCTACTGCTACTGCTATTACCACTACTAATACCACTACTATTACTACAATGTACTTCCTCACTTTACCAGGTGCAAGGCAGGAGTTGGGAGACCTGAGAGCTGGAAAGTTGCAGCTCTTCCTGGCTCTGAGCAGTCAATATTCTTTTTATTATAAAGCAACCAAATTGATGTTCTCTGCCACTAGGTTGGCACCTTTCCTATGCCAACTAGCTTGAAGTTACAAAATCCAACTTACAAGAGCTTATATCCGAGCAGAGAATTAACAGCAATTAAACAGGTTTCATTGTGCACACGCCGGTGGAAATCAGTCTCTCCAATTGATTTCTTTTGACAGCTGGCTATGGTCTGGAGACTAAATGAGAATTTCCAGGGAGGGAGACAGGATGATTTTGGAATCCAAAGCAATATTTGAAAATGGCAAAATGTAAAACTGGGCATATTTAAAATGTGTTTAAGAAGATGAGGGGGAAGACTCCTGCAGGCAAAACTCTATGCATGTCACGTTTTAAAGAGGAAGTGGATAGATCTTTAGGGTTACATTTAGATGGATAAGGAGAGAACTATATAGGTCAAGAACTATGGCTTTGGAGACACACAGGTCTGAATTTAGGTCTGAGATATGTTCTTTTCTACATAATTCAGCCCAAGACGGACTATGTATTCCTCATCTGTAATATCAGGATATTAATGTGCCTTTCTCACAGGGCTCTTGTAGGGATTAATTAATACAATCAATGGGAATCACAGATCATGGTGCCTAGAACACAGTAACAGCTTGATAAGTTGAACTTACTAAGTTTATTTTTACTAGCATTATCATTTTCTCTTCTCTTATGTTTTCTTCCTGTCCCCTTCCTTCCCCATCTTCCTCCTTTTTTTTCTCACCATGGTTGTCATTATCAACAACATCCTCACTACCATCATCGTCTAACATCACCACATAAAGTATGTGGAAACCTTACTGTGGGCTGAACACTTTTCCCATTTAATACTCATTATAATCCTATAATTTAGATATCTCATTAAAATTATTTTACACATTAATAAATGGAGATACAGAAAAGTAAATTAACTAGGACAAGACTTCATAACCAGTAGAACTGAGTTTTAAGTCTAATCATTTTTTTCTTCAGAGCTTACATGCTCTCCAACATTTATATGTTCATATATTTGCTAATTATTGCAAAAATATAAATTCCCAATGCTCTTTCTTAGAATCGTTGTGTTTAAGAATCTAATTTTAATTTTGTCATCTGGTTATTTGGGTGGTGAATTGAATACAAACGTTACTAAGATTCTAATAATCTTTTTTTTTTAATTATGACTCTGATAGCCTAAAAATGATGCTGACATTTCAAGATTGGGTTTATTGATTCACAGATATTTAGAGATTGATTACCACATGCTAGCTACCAATCTTTATGAGGAAAAAGTAGTGAAAATACAGAGAAAGACTGAGTTACCATGGAGCTTACATTCTAGTGAGAGGAAATAAAAAATGAACTAATGAGAAGGTTGGAAAAATATTTTTCTATAAGTGGCCAGACAGTAAATATGTTATGATTTGTGAGCCGTATGAGCTCTCATGCAACTAACCACTCAACTTTGTCATCACTGTGCAAAATCAGTCATAGAGAATACTTAAAGAAATGTCTGGGTTCCAAATAAAACTTTATTTACAAAACAGGTGACTGGCCAGATTTGGCTTTTAGTCTATAGTTTGCTCACTCCTGTATGAACACATAAAAAAATACGTAAAGCACAACAGTATTAGTTAGTGGTAAGTGCTAAGTAAATATTTAATATAGGTAATGTAGCAGACAGTGACTTGGTGGTATCTTCTTTAGGGCATAAGGATTGAGAGAACCTCTTGGAAATTTAAGCTGAAATTTTAATAAAATGAGGGAGAGAGACATGAAAATCAGAAGGAAGAACATATGGGGGAAAATGCAGGTCTAGAAGAGAAATTTCTGAAACCTTCTAAGGGAAGAGGGGAGTGAAACAATAAGGTTGGAGGGATTAATAGTGGATATATAGCCAAGGAATATATAAACTAGGGTAAGAAATTATAATTTTATTATAAATGAATTGAGAAATCAAAAGCAGGTGTTAGACAAGAAAGTGACATAATTTGTTTTGCATTAAAAAAGATTACTTCAGGGGATTCTAGGAAGATGGCAGCTGTAACATAGTCTTTTATTCTCTCTCAATCACCACCTAAAACAAAGAAACTAGGTAGCAAAGCAAAACAAAAAACACTGGATTGTATTTATAACAAACCTAGTCAGCAAGGTATTTCTAGCAGTACCAAACTATAAGCAAATTGCCAACACCCATAGGACTGACATGATATCAACATCTGTGTGGCAGAAAACAGAGAAGGAACAGAGTATCAAAACTCAAAATAGTCAACAGTATGCATTAGAAACACGGCATGTCATTTTGGTAACAGGAGATGAAGGGATCTGGGCCAGAGGAAGACAGGGGCTGAAAAGGAATAGCAGAGGTTGAGCAGGTAATCTGCATTGAACTATTCACTAGCATTCCCTTGCAGGACAGGGCGCAGACTTAGGAGAAATTTCTGGGAATGACACCAAAATGGTGCAGAACAGTGACAGGAGAGACAAAGGAAAAGTCATTTTCAGATAAAAGTTGTTCAGATAAACAAGCCAATAAATAACAGATAATAAACCACCATATTTGTGAACATGACGTGATAACAACACTAGAGAGAGCTCAGAAAAAGTTAGAAAAAACACCCTCAATAAAAGCCCCATTTAAAAGTTCAGGAAAACTAATTTTACATATAAATAAATAACATAAAAGTATTGAGTTTAAATCCCATACCAAATCATTACAAGCCAAAATAGAGCAAGGGGCAGTAGCATCTCTTTGGTCCTTCAAAGCCTCCTGGAGACATATGCACACAGAACATGGCAAAACGATAAACTATCTTACAAGATAAAAGAAATTTGTAAGTGATGTAAGAACTCTAACACAAAGGAAAGTCAGAATTAGAAAAAAACTAAAACATGAGTTCATAAAACTAAGGGGAAAAATTAAAAGAAAAAAGAAGTAATTTGATATATGAAATCTTAACCAGAGGAAACACACAAAATAAATAAACATGACAATGATCTAAGAGAAGTAGAAGAAAGGAGAAAAAAAGAAATGAAGAATTTTTTTTAAAAAAATGAGAAAAACTGACAGTCATTGAAGATAAACAAAGAAGACTTATTACACAATAGTAGAGTCATTAACAATTATAGGAACAGAATAAATAATGAAAGTTGTGATTCAAGAAAAACTTCTTGAAGTAAAAAAAGACTCAAAATGGTATATTACAAAAATGTATGATATACTTGGCAATATTGACCCAGGAACACCATACCAAGACATCTTCTTGTAAAATTACTAGACTTTAAATAAGAAAAATCCTGGGTGGCTCAGTTGGTTAAGTGTCTGCCTTCAGCTCAGGTCATGATCCAAGGGCCCTGGGATCGAGTTCCGCATTGGGCTCCCTGCCAAGCAGGGAGCCTGCTTCTCCCTCTCCCCCTGCTCTCCCTGCTTGTGCTCTCTTGTGCATGCTTTTTATCCCTCAAATAAATAAATAAAAATTAAAAATAAAAAGGATTAAAAAAAACAGGAAAAATCCTTGGGACATCAGGCAAAGATATCAAGTGACATAAGAGAAAGAAAATTCACCTTCGGGGCTCCTGGGTGGCACAGTCCTTAAGCGTCTGCCTTTGGCTCAGGGCATGATCCCAGCGTCCTGGGATCGAGCCCCACATCAGGCTTCTGTGCTGGGAGCCTGCTTCTTCCTCTCCCATTCCCCCTGCTTGTGTTCCCTCTCTCGCTGGCTGTCTCTCTCTGTCAAATAAATAAAATCTTAAAGAAAAAAAAAAAGAAGAAGATTCACCTTCAAACTTTTTAACAGTTATATTTTATGCCAGAGAAATTGGAGTCATATATTTAATATTCAGAGTTGTTATCCAGCAAAAGTGACTCTCACATAAAAAGAGTGCAAACTCTTGTCAACATTCAAGAACCAATAAAATTTTGTTCTGATGAGCTCTTCCTAAGGAATCTCCTAGAGAATGAACTTCTGACAATCAAAATAACTAGAAACACATTGACACAAGAAGTAGTGTAGAGCATAGAACATGTTGTAGTTACTTGTAGACTTAAAAGTGGATGAAGTTTAAAACAGTGGAATAGAGTATGTAGTGTATGAGCTATATGTCTGAGCTATATGCTCAGACAGTGAGAGTACAATGATAACAATTGAGAGGGGAGACAGAGAAACAAAACATAACTTTGTTTTTAACTGCTTTTAGTGGTAAAAGTATGAGTATTTTTTTTCTAAGAACATTGTACATATAATGTGGGATAAAGTGAATATAAAAGTATACGGACTATTTTAATTTTATTATTTCATGTATCCTCAAGGGCCAAGAAATTCTTGCTATGGGAGAGGAGTGTTGCAGAAGTGAAACAGGAGTCCGGTTTTAAAGGGGTGTCTGACTGGCTCAGTTAGTGGAGCGTGCAACTCTTCATCTTGTAGTTGTGAGTTTGAGTCCCACATTGGCTATAGAGCTGACTTTAAAAAAATAATGATGATAATAAAAAGAAGCAAACAAACAAACTCTCCTATAGTTTTAAGTTTAAATAGGAAGTAGCCGTAAGATAAATTTCCCCCTATATGTACACATCAATATCTCTCTCTATATCTACACCTGTATCTTTTTTTTCCTTCTAGTTCTTCCAGTGAAGAAACATTATCAATGGCCAGACCAGTAGTGATGAGCACAGATAGTGTACTGATTGTGGCCTTAAAGTATCAATTTCCACTTACAGAAAAAAGAAAACAAGATAGCAAATTTTCTTGGAAAAAAAATGGCTACTACCAGGTCTGGGGGCAAGAAATGTTTAAGTCAATCCAGATATTGGGGAAGCAATCAAAGACCACTAAAGTCATGTCAGATAGACTCAAAAGTCATTGTGAGGAGGCTTTCATTGCCAAAGATAAGACAATCACACTCCAAAATTAATAGTAATTGCCATTGTTTGAAACATGTCAAATATGTTTCAATCTATGAGTTCCTGAGGAAACTTAAAACAAAACAAAACAACAACAAAAATTAATTGGTCACATTTGGAAGATGGCAGGGAACCAATTTTTCTAGGAAACTGGTAATTATGAGAAAAAATTAAAATGTTCATCTTACCTTTCTCTACAGTTTCTGTATGAACAGTACCACTAACCGCTAACCACACAGCAGATGAGGGAAGCATTTCTTTACAAAAGTAGGAGAACTATAAAAAAGACAGAAATGAAATAATGTAAATATCAACATTTGGCAACTCCTAGTGAAGTAATGGGTCCGGACACTGAGCTGCAAGACCTGAGAGCTTCTCTAAAAAGAGAGACAAGCAGACTTGATGTGCCCCCTGATGAAAGCCCACAGCACCACTTCTAATCTTGCCAAAGCAATTGGCCATGAGTATGATTAGGCTCTGGATCCAGCTGCTAATGTGAAGGGTGAAGGAATGTGTTGAGCTATACTAAGGACATGTAATCAACAAAAGCCAAACTGTGGGAAACTACAAGTCAAATCCCTTGGGCTAATCAACAGATAAATTTTAAGAAAAATAAAGGAAAGCGTTAGTTGTGGTGGTTATAGATCAAAAGAGATATAATAAACATAAGTTAAAAATATAGGCAAGACTAATCAAAGGAATCTGATGGCAAAATTTTTTAATTAAAAAATTAAAATTTTTAATTAAAAAAAGATTACTATAAAAGTCAGGAGTGTGGGTCCTTTTGGTTGAGGAAGATACTTGAGTTAGAACAAGCTAGACACTTCAGAGGTAGATGGCAAGGTTCTATTTTTGTCTTGGGTAGTGGTTTCAAGTGTGTTTGCTCTGTAATAATACGTTAACATCTATATTTGTTGTATGTTTTTTGTGTCTGTTTGTTTTACAATGAATAATATGTAGGTACAATAGTTGGTCTTCCGTAAGGACACTTACTTAAAGAGAAGCAAGAATAAAAACAGGGTATCAGGTTAGGGAGCTCCTGGAGTAGTCCAGGCATGATGATGGAGAAGAAATTTAGTGGGATCCCCTGTTGCACGTCAGAGAAAGAGAGACATTGTTCGGGCTACATTTTCTTCCTCGTAGAAAAACACTCAAGAACTTGAAAGGGATGTGCAGACAGATGTGCCAATAGGGGTTTCTGACGTCAAGCTAAATACCTTACTCCTTGATTGACACATCGAAATTGGTGCCACTGGGGATTCTGCACACGTTGGTGAGATAGCTACTTTTTAAAATGAATACGTACAACCTGAAAACATTTTATAATATTTACCCAGTTTCTTCCGTGGGCACTGCTTCAGTAGGACATTTGGGGGTCATAATGGCCACATTGCATCTAAAACTTTTTCCACATTATTTTATTTATTTTACACCAGTACACATTAGTTCATATTGGGGAGAGCATTTCTATTTGGGGGGAAAGGTGTAACAAGGTCTTGTCTGCAGGTCTTCCACAAAGCCGTTTATATAGTTGTTAGCTACTAGAGAAGGACCTCATCTTTTTTTTTTTTTTTTTTAAAGATTTTTTTTTTAATGTATTTATTCAACAGAGATAGAGACAGCCAGCGAGAGAGGGAACACAAGCAGGGGGAGTGGGAGAGGAAGAAGCAGGCTCATAGCAGAGGAGCCTGATGTGGGGCTCGATCCCATAACGCCGGGATCACGCCCTGAGCCGAAGGCAGATGCTCAACCACTGTGCCACCCAGGCGCCCCAGAGAAGGACCTCATCTTAATTGACAGTGCTGCTGCTACATACTTGATACATTGAATCCAAAATAAAATGCAAAAAATACATTTATTATAGAATAATTAATATCTACAAATAAATGACATCGATAATTTATGTATCAAATTCATACTTACTCATGTTTCTATATGTGTGGAAAAATATCTTTATAATTCCATAGAAGCCACTAAGGATAGATCCTGTTAGGGGTTGGGGTAGGGACCTGGGAGGACATAATGAAACATGAACACAGGTGCAGGACAAAATTGACTTTGATGTCTGGCTTTAGTAATTTCTAGCTGTGTAAAACTTGGATACGTCACTTATCACCACTCAACCTTAATTTCTACAGTTGTAAAGAGTGTAGAGCAGGAAGAATAATTATGAATGTGAAAGAAAGAGCTTTTCGTCTATGGCTCCACGCACCTACACCACACAGAAGTTGCTCTCTAAGTGTTACTTTTTTTTCTTTCTTAGGGATGATTTTATGTGACCCTCTTCTACCAATTCTGAATCTAGCTACCGTTTTCATGTTGGCTAAGCCCTGATGTATCACGTCCTGCTGAATGCTTTTGATCCAGAATGGATCACCCTTGACATTAGGGCTGACAGTTCCCAGGACATCCTCTGTAACTGCTATGTTGATGCCAGTGTGACCTAAGTGGCTTCAGTAATAATCCCTTTCCTCTACATAGTCACCTGCTGTCAGGTGCCGCCTGTGCAGAAGGAACTGAATCCTAGTCCCATCAGAGCCCTAATTAAAAGTGCACCAAATTAAACTTGAATGCATGGAAAACAATTAGCTCTGTCTTTTGTCTCTCCATTCAAATCCATAATGCAGAGCAGCCAGGTGTCATGTTCAACAAATCTCCATCATTTGATGGCTAGAGAAAGGAATGGAGTTGGAAAAGCTCCAGATTCTTCCCCTTGAGGGCTATCCTGGCCTTCCCATGTTGCAGTGACTAAATTGTCACGATACTTTTATTTGAATCCCTCTTTCTCAACATCTCCTTCTCCTGTCTTTTTCTTTTTCCAAGGAAACATCCCTCAACATGGTTCTCTTTATCACCACTTCCTTTGTCTGAGGTTTGCAAAACGTTTTTTGACAAAATGCCAAATATGCTTGTCTGGCATATTTTTAAAGGATTGATGGATCAAACTTAGCAAACTTCCGTTGCTCTCACATTACATACGTGGATTAGTGGGAGGCAACCCCTCCATGGTAAACTTAGTTGCTCTGCCCTATATCAGCTGTGATATTATTTCCCCAAATATGTGCATCAGTTAGGTAGAATACCTAGAAGTCTTTCGTGTAACTGACTAACCCTCAACCTCATACTAATTTCGGTAACTAGGTTTCTGCATTATAGAGGGAAACTACATAAACTGCTCAATCACCCTAGCCTTCTGTATCCCTGAGACCTGGATGATGATATTTATCCTTAACTCCTAAGGATAACGATTAAGAATCCAAAATTAAATTAAAATATGCAAGCAGAACTAGCATATATTTGAAAATAAGATCTTCGGGAGGAGAGATTTAAGAGCTAGTAAAAAGGAAGAGGTACAGGCTTTGGACTAGGAAGTTTTGAATTCAAATCCAAGTTTGACTACTTATCAACCATATGACCTTTGGGACATTATATAACCTCTCCATGTCTCAGTTTCTTCACTTATAAAGTTGGGATAATAAAATAGCATCTATACTAGTGTGGCTGTTTGAGGATCAGAGATGATTTATGCATTATCTCAGCATGATGCCTTGAGTATATCGAAGCTGGTATTATGGATGGGAAGGAGATCAGCGTGGCTAGAACCAAAAACTCATGCTGAGCTGTTGTCTGGAAACAAGACTGAGGAGAAGATATACTACAGAATGCAGTCGAGTAAAATTTGCAGTTTCTCATGGTGGTACTATAACTATAACGATCTAATTTAATGACCACCTGATTATATAGATATGTGGGAATGTCTTAGACATACCAGAATAAATGGAAGTTCTCTTAGCAATATTTAATTCCTGGTAAGCATAGAATACAAATGCAACAGTTCCCCACCTTGTCACCAAAGTAGTCTGCCATTTGATCCTTGGGCTCTTTCCCAGTGATTTGGAGCATATTCTCAGAATTATTTTCTATTCTTAATTTATGTAAATGATTTATTACAGCCTTTAGCCCACAAAGCCTCTAGTTCATGATAAGTGGTAAAAACAAAACGAGCTTTGTAGTTTTCAGGTTTTCCCAGTCAGAAAATGTCATTCACAGACACTCTCCCACGCGTGTACCCTCCAGCTTCTAAGAATGACGGTCATGGTGAACAGACAACTCTGGCCAAGTCCACACAGCAGTGATGAGAAACTTTCACAGGCAGCACACATTCAAATACTAGAATTTCTGTTTTCCTACTTGAAGGCACAGAAAGACTCAAAACAGTACTAAAAAGTCAGTAACAATTAGAACATAATCACTGCCATGGCATAACAATGCCTCACAAATTCTATAAACTCATCTGTGGTTATTAAACCATTCACTTGGTCATCCTTTGGCACTGTTTTGCCATTTGAGGAGAACTGTTTATTGCCCTATTCAACTTCTTACCATCTCATGAGACTCAGTACTCAAATATTTTAGTAAATGTCCAATCATTCTTTTTGCTGGCCTGATGTTTTACTGTACCTCTTACTGGTAGCAAGAGGTCAGTATTACACAAACTTCTCAGCACAGTGCTCCGTCCGGCAAGCATCACCTTTGTGATATGTCTTTGAAGTTACAGCCAAAGGAAAATAGAAATCAACATCTGGTGATTCACTTGCGCTGGGCTTGCAGTACACCAGTGTGCTGTTGGGGTACCATTTTTATAGGAAAACAAAGCTCCCACCATAAATCACAAAGGGAGATTGGACTGGTTAAGAGAGGCCAGTCCTTCAGAGGCCAGTCCTCTCAGAGAGAGTCTTTGGGACCTCACAGACAAGAAAAAATCCTCAAGAAAATCATCCACACTGTAGCCATAGAGGGGAAATTCTCATTCTTTTCTGTATTTCTATGAAAAAGAAATAAGGAAACCTCTCAGAACAGAGTTGCATAATTATACCCATCAAGAAAGATATTCCCAACTACTGGTTCTCAGTGAGAAAGGACACCATACAAGTAAAAATTAAGTAACACCCTGGAAGAAATAGCACGGGTTGGAGGCTCCTCTAGCTTTTGCCCTCTGCTTGCTATTAACCCTTTTCTCACACCGACTCCATACATTCCAACCACTCTGCCTGTTTTCTATGAGAACTCCTTCTCTCTTACTCTGTTAATATGGCACAAACTTCCGTCTTATGTTTTTAATGTCCCAAGAGCAAGCAAAGACTATACCACCCTTATTTATTCCATTCATATTCACCCAGGCTCCATATTACTGAATATTCTTCATTGTTATGAAGCTTGTATACACTTTAGAGATATTGCATAAGTGATGTCTTTTTATTAATGACCTGTTGCCTTAACTTGGAATTTTGAGACTCAAGTTTCTCATTTAGTTGCTATCTAGTAATTATTATGTGTGTGTGACATTTCTATCCCTTTCACTTCTTTCTTGCTCTCTTATATCTCTTTTTTATTTATTAATTTATATTTGTTTTAATTTTTTCTTTAATTATTATCACGTAACCTCTAATACGTTTAAGATTGTCATTGTAATCACATCTCAGAGGTGTATCACATACTAGCACATTCAAAGGATGTACGCCATAAGTGAAGAATCTCATTCTTGATTCTGCAGCTTAGAGATCACATAGATTTCTAAAGATATCTCATGTCTGGCTACCCGGATCCATGTTACATTATTTCTTAACTGGGTCCTGAATTCAATTATCTGCCTGTGTCTTCTCAACTTACCCTTCATAGAACACTTTTTACCTGCTGGCCTGGTAAGTTTTCATTGTGTCCTCAGTTGTATGCTGTTTTGTTATGTTTTCCTCTTCTCTACTGTCATGTGAAGAACTGATGCCAGAACTTCACCCCACCCCCCTTGTGCTTATAGTCCCTTGAAGATCCTTCAGAAGAAACAGAACTATTCTGGTTGTCAGAATATTAGGTTTTTTTATTCATGTCAGTATGATGGTGATGTCATGGAAAATACTGAACAACTTGCAGCTTGGTCCAAAAATACATTTTGTTGTTGTTGTTGCTGTTGTTTTAATTTAAATTCAATTAGCCAACATATAGTACATCATTAGTTTCAGATGTAGAGTTCAATAATTCATTCGTTGCATATAACTCCCAGTGCTCATCATATCGCATGCCCTCCTTAAAGCCCAGCACTCAGTTACCCCATCCCCCCATCCACCTCCCCTCCAGCAACCCTGGAGCCTCTCATGCTTTGTCTCCCTCTCTGATTCTTTCCATTCAGTTTTCTTCCCTTCCTCTGTGATCCTTAGTGCTGTTTCTTATATTCCACATATGAGTGAAACCATACGATAACTGTCTTTCTCTGATTGACTTATTGTGCTCAGCATAATACCCTCCAGTTCCATCCACATCAATGTAAAATGGTAAGTATGTATCCTTTCCGATGGCTGAGTAATATTCCATTGTATATATGAACCACATCTTCTCTACCCATTCATCTGTCAATGGACATCTCTGCTCTTTCCATGGTTTCGCTATTGTAGACATTGTTGCTGTAAACATTGGGATGCATGTACCTCTTCAGATCATTACATTTGTATCTTTGGGGTAAATACCTGTAGTGCAATTATGGAATGGGAGAAGATATTTGCAAATGACATATCAGATAAAGGGCTAGTATCCAAGATCTATAATGAACTTATCAAACTCAACATCCAAAAAACAAATAATCCAGTCAAGAAATGGGCAGAAGACATGAACAAACATTTCTCCAAAGAGGATATACAAATGGCCAACAGACACATGAAGAAATGCTCGACATCACTCAGCATCAGGGAAATACAAATCAAAAGTACATTTTGACTGAGTGTTATGTATATCATAAAGCACTACTCCCATATAGCTCCCTCTTACTGACCTTTTACCTTACCACCATTATCCAAACAATCGACATCTGAAGAAACTTAATTTAATTAGAAGTATTATAAAAGAAGGCTTGTCAACACAATCTTGGCTTTCTTTTTACTTTGGAGACTTCAGATTATGACCTGCATACCTTTAAATTTTAATAGTTTTCTAGATTTTGGCATTGCTCAACCTGTCAGTACCTAGGGTATCCTTTATGCCTTCTATATTGAGCATCAATCTATGAGCCAACTATTAGAGTTTCCTAAATCCCACACCTCAATTGAGGGAGACTAAAGGAGATTTAGAATCTTACTGAGTTCACTTCTTGAAAAATAAGAGAATGTAAGTTAAAAGAGTTCTTAGGAGAACTTCAATGGAAGAAATGAGAGTATAAGAAAGATTAGGCAGAATTTTATTCCAATTCTCATGTGCTTAAACAGCATATTCAGAGGAACACTTTCAATTCTTTAGAGAAGTTGACCTTGATAAAGTCAATTTCCAGCACCTGAGTCTTCTGCACTGGAAACTATTATGAAGCCCAGACCTCTGCCTAGTTCCTAACTATGAGCTGTCTGATTCTGGATTTTATTTTTTGGTCTTTGGTCCCATAATCATTCTCCTCCCATGGTACTTTTATTATTTTCATGTAAATACATATCACCATTCATTTTTATACATTACACTGCAGTCTTAACACTTAACTTATATTTTTCCCATTTGTTTATCCCAGGGCAGGATCTGTAGGGGTAACTCCTGCTCATAGCTATGTTTTTTGGGGGGAGGTCCACTGAGAACTAGAAACCTAGAAGAGATAAGATTTACAGCAGATTTATTGGGGGAGGGGCAGGAGAAGACGGGCTTCATGATGTGATGCAGGTCTGATACCTGTGAAGGGGGAGAAAGGAGAAAAAGACTGAAGGGTAGTGCTTCAGACTATCACGCCGTTCCAGGAAAGATTCAGCTGGGCCAACCAGAAGACCTGCAGCTACAGTAATCCATACACTTAGTTCCTTTGTCTCACTGTGGTGGACTTATTGCACTCAGCCATTGGCTGGAATCAGCCCATGGGAAGCATTGTGGATCCATGAGGCAGTAGCTGGGGGGAACATCAGTCAGATGTGCCCCTGCCAGAAAGAGATCTAAAAATTTCATTTTCCTGTCTGCCATACCAGGCTAATGAACAATAGTGGGATTTAAGGCAGTTACAGGAGATATTTTTGGCCCAAGGTCTTTTCTCATGATGTTTCCTATGTGATATTCAATCTTAACACTGGTTCCTTTTTCTTGTTTAAATCTTAACTCAAATATCAATTCTTCAGGTAATCTTCTCTGACCACATCATTCAATGTTGCTCTCACTCCTGAGCAACTCAATATCACATTACCCTGTTTTATTTTCCTCCTGGCCTGAATTACTATCTGACGTGATCTAATGTATCTGAGTACTTATTTATCGTGTGTCTTCCCCACCCTGTTAAAGCAGTAGTACAGTCTGATGTGTTGAGTACTCTATTGTCACTGCCTGAAAAGCTCAACAGCAATGCCTAGAAGGAATAAGGTGCACTATAAATATTATTATTAAAATTCTTTTTTCTTCTAGTTCTGTCATTCATTGTGGTTTTTCCTTCTTTAGATCACCCAAAACACCATACGAATCTCCCATACTACGTATCATGATGCCACAGTGCATCATAGCTGGTGTTATCACGTCTGTCTCTCACTAGTCTGTGAGCTCCATGAAAGTGAAGGTCATGTTTTATTTTGCCTATAATAGTGCATCTGGTATCCAGTAGTACTGATAAAGGAGTATTGATAAATAGAAGGAACGAAGGGAAGATTGCCAATGTGTGTACTCAATATGCACTATCTCTTACGTGTATAATGGCCTGTAGGCCAGAGGACTATAACAGACGCATTTGAATGCACATACAACTATGGAAGAAACATGGCAGGAAAAGATGGCAGATAGGTCTGAGAACCAGCAGCCATAAGAACAACTGTGAGCAAAGTCTACAAGATGCCTTTTCTCTATGTAGGAGGTGCATCCATTTGGTGATCAAATAGGAACTACACAGTCAGGTTTGGAGAGGAAACCTGGTGTCTGCCTTTGTACTGGAGACAGGCCCTGAGGCTGCTGCCTGATTCTGGAGCCAGGGCCTGGAGCTGATTGTTCCAGTGTCCTTTCTTGTGAGAGCAACTGCTTTGTTCAGTGATCAAAGTCCCCTTCCATCCCACATTCCCACTTGGTGCCACTTTTGTCCCACACCCTGGAGACTGGCCCCCGCTGTAAGCTGACACTCTTTCTTGGCTTAGAAGGAGCACTTGACTGTGCTTGTTGAACACCCATCCTGTCAATTTGTTGTGACATTATTCTCAATTTTAAAATCCCTGATTTAACAACTGTTGGGTTTCATTTTTTAGAGAAGGAATGTACTGGGGCTTTGTGTTGACAAGGAAGGAGGCCATGTGGTAAGAGCATGATATTAGGTATTAGAAAAAAACAGCTCCACTGTTTCCTAACTGTGCTCTCTCGGGCCAGTTACTTAACCTCTTGGCCCATCAGTTTCCGTATCCCCAGAGTATGAATTTCGATACTTACCTCGTGAGATTTTCCTGATGGATAAACAGGATGTTGTGTGTTTTTGCAAACACACTTTCCAGCCCACACCGTGCTCAACACACAGTGATCCCTTGCAATGTCTCTGGAATAGCTTTGCCATAACCTTTATGACCACTCAATAAAATGAGGGTACCTCTAGTGGAGGAGAAAGACACTTATTCTTCGACCCTGACCCTGACCCTGGAGCTTTTTGTCATGGGAGGATACTCAGGATTCTCTGTCCTGGTTGAGCTATTGCTTACGGAGGCAGTTATGAAGCAAGGAAAGGCTTTCAATCTATTTATCAAAGGACTTGCAAGCATCTGCTTCAAGGTAGGTGAATCAATTAGGCAGTATTGAACGGAGGAAAGTTAATCTGCATCCAAAGCGTTTTACTGCACAAACAAGTTAAATAAAAAATCAAGTACAGGCCAATTGACTTTATTCCACGGTGGCTGGAATTGAAGGAAGAGGAACCATTCCCCCTCCATGTCTTCTAATCCTTTCTTCTGCCTTAGAGAAGGCACAGAAGGCTTCTGGGAATAAGAGACTTGGGGTCCCGACACATGACAAACAAGCATTGCAATGATGATCATTACCTGAAGAATTAAACACTCTTGTGGGTATTATTGCTCTTTTGGTATCTTAGAAGGACTTCTATCCAGAAGAAAGTTTGAGCCAGTGGGTTTATATTATAGAGAAACCATTGTTTCCAAAGAGATTTTCTTCTCTCTGCATATACCCTCATTAACTAGGGTTAGATCTTAGGTCTTACCTCTGACAGCTCTCTCTTGTGGCACCCTGAACCCAAGCAGACAATAATCCTTAAAGGATCTATCATTTCATATTAGTCACTTTTCTCCATTCGGATTGCCACTCATACCCAGATTCTCATTAACTCTTAACACAGAATGCTACAGGGGATTGTTTAACTATATATTCCTTTGTATCCTTACTCTTCTCTAGTTCATTCTACACATAAAGGTTAAGTCAGTCTTCAGCATGACACGGTGGAAAGAATACATACATAGTTAGGTGTCAGGGAGACTCCATTTTGCATCTCGGCTTAGCAATTTACTGACTTTGGGCAAGTTACTCAACCTTTCTTAACATAACGCTCAGCAAATGGAAGCTACTAAGACATTATAGGAATTTATTGGAAAATGACTTCTTCTGATTATGTCGTTGTTCTTCTAGGACTTTAGTTTTCTTGTGAGCAGAAAACATTTTGATTCTTCACTGTTTCAACACAAGCAGGTGCAGTGCTGTGTGCAGGCACTACTCATACAATTCTACCCATTATAATGAAGGCAAAATCCCAATTTTACTATTTATGTTATAGCTAAATATAAAGGGTGGAGAGAATTCTTCCAGATGGGGCAATTGTGTAAACAGCCATGTGGAAGTAGAGATCAATGAGTAAAACATAGTGAAAGTCTGTGCAAAGCATTCTGTGTGAAAACAGCCTCGTGCTCTCAAAATGATGATTTATGTAGGGAAGCCATGAAATATATTGTGGAAAGGAATTCCAGGAAGGGCCCAGAAGGTTCTAGAATTCTACGTTATGAGTGCATGAGCACCAGGATGCTACCGAGAGTTTTGGGGCAGAGGGAGTGACAGAATGCACCGGCAAAGAGAAACAATGTCCACCCATTTAGGTCGAGGAAGGACAAAGCACAATGCCTTCAGTGCTCAGAACAAATCACCCGATTCTATTTCCCGAATTGTTCATCTTCTATGAGGCATGATGAATGCTGACTTTAGACTCCTTCCTTTGGTTCTGCCAGCAATTCAGTAGCTTAATCTTTTTCCAATCTCAGCTGTTGCCTAATAATCTGTTCCAGGCACAGAAATTTCATTAACTCCTCAATGATGTCCACAGGCTTTGACCATGGATTTCATCTGTTAAGCTGCTTTTATTTCAGCTACTATACAAATTACCCTCCACCTGGGAAAAAAAACAACAGCCAAAAAAAGGGATGGGGGGTGAGGACGGAGATATAGGAGAAAAGAATGGCCGAAGCCCTTCTGTATTTCTCAAACAACTTCCCTCTCCTTAGTGAAAATAGATGTCCAGAGGAGAAATTGAATTCCAAAGCAATGACTTGATAATGGAATGGTCCCAAATTTTCTCACTGGTAGCTTAAGTGGGGGCCCCTGTCACAACCAGCGTGATATGTGATTGTCTTATCATCCTCAGAAAACTATATTATACTTACAGGTAAAATGGAACTGTTACTGGTGCTGGAAATGTGGTGAGTGGATACTGGTTTCTGCTAAGTCTGATACTGGTTGAGATGGGGAGATGGGAAGGGAGGGAGGGTGATAGGAGGTCGCTCCTAAACATCTCCTGCTTAAAACACCTGCCATGCTTCAGTGGAGAAAGTATTTTTGGACAGAAGTCATTCCTTCTAACCGTTTCCTCTGTGAAGTCCTTCTAATTTGTAGATTGAGTTGCAACTTCCCCTGTTTTTCTGTAATACACTGAATCTTCCCCTTCTGTATCCCTTATCAAAGTGCATCACATTATTTGATTAACGTGTCTGGTTTTTTTTTTCTTCCCTTTTGAATTCTTTGAGGGCAAAGGTCAAATTATATGAGGCTAACAATAGTGTGATGGGGCCAGAAATTCTCTAGGTATCAGCAGCAGCATAGCTAAGGATAGGTTACCAAGAGGCAACCAAAGAAACCAGAAAAATAGCAAGAGACAGATCCCATTCTGGGTTAGAGAGAATAATGTATATAAAGTATATATAAGGTATATAAAGTGACTGCTACCAGGTGGTGATGTCAGTGGAGCTGGGGTGTTTGCCGTCACTTCAATTGGCACATATGTACATACTGACTTCTGTTATTCTGCAACTTAGAAATTTAGCTAGACCCTCAGAATCTTCTGTAGGAAGAGGTAGTGATTTAGGGTGGAGTGGGTACCCTTAATGGTTGTTTGCTTACTTGTTTGTTTGAAGAATCTGGGTTGCAACTTTACTCATCTCCCTTCAGGACTTGACTGTATTATGATAGACAAGAGGGGATACAGGGTTAGTAATGCTAAGGAAAGACCATATGAGGTCCTTTCTCATTCTTGATGATGTTCAAAAAGACAGAAACAATTGACCAGGTATGGGCTAATGTCAACATCGCCGACATACTTTCAAAATATTTCTCATTAACAATTTTTGGATCACATTTTTATTTTGAAATGAAATGACAGAATGTAAACATTTTCAAATAGGTGGTTTGCAAGTTTTGTGTATAGTGTCTTATACTAAAAAGATGCTCTCCCTTTGATTATATTGCACATTAAACATGTTTCATGTTTTGAAAAAGAACTTTTATTTATAAATCGCAAGAATGCCTTATAATTTACTTGAAATTATTAATTCAGGGATGTCCTAATCCAGCAGGATTGTGAATTGAATTGATGGGATTGCATCTTGGGTGGCTTTAATTCTGTTTTCTTTAAAGAACATAGAGCTGGTTTCCTGTCTCCTATTTCTCCATTTCCTCTAAGAAGTATATAGGCTGGCACTCTTATTTCATAAGAGGAAGAGTCTGAGAAACAGAAATATCAGTCAGCATCCTCAATATCATCAAATATCTGTGATGAAACTGGAATGCAAGCCCCATTCTTCGCTTGAAAATGACTATAGCCACCTCACCACCACCCACCCCTCAAAAAATGCTTTGGGATTATTTTACTCTTCTCTCATTTTCATTTTGTTGGGGAATAATTGACAAATATAATCATATATATTTAAAGTGCACAACATAATAATTTGATATGCATATACATTGTAGAATGATGCCAAGATCATGACAATTAATGCATCCATCACCTCGCACAGTTAACATTTGTTAGCTTGTGTGTTTGTGTGTGGGGGGTGAGAATGCTTAGATCTACTCTGAGCAACTTTCAAGTATATAATACTGTTATTAACTGTAGCCGCCATGTCATATATTAGATCCTCAGTGCTTACCCCTATAACTGAAAATGTGTACCCTTTGGCCCTGGCAAACACCATTCTATTCTCTATTTTATCTATAAAATCAGTTTTGTTTTGTTTTGTTTTGCTTTGTTTTTTCAGATTCCACATGTAAGTGATGTTGTAGAGAATTTGTCTTTGTCTGGTTTATGTCATGTAACGTAATGCCCAAAATTCATCCATGTTGTTGCACATGGCAAAATTTCCTTCTTTTTTATGGCTAAATAACATATCATTGTATGTGCTATATAATATATACGATATGTCATATATATATCATATTTTCTTTGTCATGCATATATGTCATAGATGCAATATTTTCTTTATCTGTTCATCTGTCAAAGGGCATTTAGGTTGTTTCCATATCTTGGCTATGGTGAATAATGCTGCATGAACACATGTGTGCAGATATCTCTTCAAGAAACTGATTTCAGTTCCTTCAGATAGATATCCAGGAGTGGGCTTTCTGGATCATATGGTGGTTCAACTTTTAAATTTTTGAGGAACCTCTACACGGGTTTCCGTAATGGCTATACTATTTTACATTCCCACCAATAGTGTATTAGTTCCCTTTTCTTTACATCCTTGCTAATATTGTTACCTCTTGTCTTTTTGATAATACCCATCTTATAAAGATACTGATTCATTCTGGGGTTTGGGGGAAATTTTTATTTATTTATTTATTTTTATTATTGTGATTAATTCTGGTTTTGATTTGCATTTCCATAATGATGTGTGATGTTGAGCATCTTTTCATATGTCTACTGGCCATTTGTATGTTGTGTTCAGAAATATGTCTATTCATGTCTTTTGCCCATTCTCTGATTGGATTATTTGCTTTTTTTGCTATTGAGTTGTATAAGTTCTTTCTGTATTTTGGGTATTAATACCTTATCAGATATATGTTTTAGAAATATTTTTTCCTATTCTGTAGGTTGCCTTTCTAATTTATTGATTGTTTCCTTTGCTGTTCAAAAGCCCTTTAGTTTGATGCACTCCTGCTTATTTAATGTAGCTTCTGTTACTGGTGCTTTGGTATCTTATCCAAGACTCTATTCTTGTGATTGCTTATCTTATCTTATCTATCTTATCTTATTTTTTAACTTGTGAGATCAGTCCTTACCATCATCCATATTTCCACTCACCTGTAAGTCTAAAACTAATCCCAGTTACGATTTCTGTGAAGTTCCTCACTCACCAATTTTTAGGCTTGAGTTACTTTCAGTTCTGCTACCCCTAGACCTTATTCCTCAAGGAGGTGGTATATAGCATTATGGTGAAACTCAGTTTTCATAGGCAGGCAGAACCCCTGCCAGTTCCACTTAGTGAGATAACGCTAAGCAAGTTACACTGCTGTTGCCTCCTAGACTTGATGTGAGATTTAAATAATGTAATGCATAGGAAATGTACAGTAATGGGTGCATTTTTTTATGCTATATCTAACATTAGTGTAGATAATATTGGCCAGAGCAGTGGTCAAGTTTATATCTGAACCTGAATTGTGTCCGTTGGATTCTTATTTTCTTTCTTTTTTTGGGGGGGGGGGATGGAGATCTAAAGTTAGGGATTATCAATATATAGGTAGGTTTTATTTTTTTTTATTTTAATGTTTTTTATTATATTATGTTAGTCACCATACAGTACATCCCCGGTTTCCGATGTAAAGTTCGATGATTCATTAGTTTCCTATAACACCCAGTGCACCATGCAATACGTGCCCTCCTTACAACCCATCACCAGTCTATCCCATTCCCCCACCCCCCCTCCCCTCTGAGGCCCTCAGTTTGTTTCTCGTAGTCCATAGTCTCTCATGCTTCATTCCCCCTTCTGATTACCCTCCCTTTCTTTTTCCCTTTCTTCCCCTACTGATCTTCCTAGTTCTTATATTCCATAGATGAGAGAAATCATATGATAATTGCGTTTCTCTGCTTGACTTATTTCACTTAGCATTATCTCCTCCAATGCCGTCCATGTTGCAGTAAATGTTGAGAACTCGTTCTTTCTGATAGCTGAGTAATATTCCATTGTATATATGGACCACAACTTCTTAATCCAGTCATCTGTTGAAGGGCATCTCGTTTCCTTCCACGATTTGGCTATTGTGGACAATGTTGCTATGAACACTGGGGTGCATATGGCCCTTCTCTTCACTATGTCTGTATCTTTGGGGTAAATACCCAGTAGTACAATGGCTGGGTCATAGGGTAGCTCAATTTTTAACTTTTTAAGGGACCTCTACACTGTTTTCCAGAGTGGCTGTACCAACTTGCATTCCCACAAGCAATGTAGNAAGCAATGTAGGAGGGACCCCCTTTCTCCACATCCTCTCCAGCAATTGTTGTTTCTTGCCTTGTCTATTTTTGCCATTCTAACTGGCGTAAGGTGGTATCTTAGTGTGGTTTTGATTTGAATTTCCCTGATGGCTAATGATTTTGAACATTTTTTCATGTGTCTGTTAGCCATTTGTATGTCTTCATTGGAAAAGTGTCTGTTCATATCTTCTGCCCATTTTATGATTTGTTTATTTGTTTCTCGTGTATTGAGTTTGAGAAGTTCTTTGTAGATCTTGGATACCAGTCCTTTATCTGTGGTGTCCTTTGCAAATATATTCTCCCATTCCGTGGGCTGTCTCTTAGTTTTTTTGACTGTTTCCTTGGCTGTGCAGAAGCTCTTTATCCTGATAAAGTCCCATAAGTTCATTTTATCTTTTATTTCTCTTGCCTTTGGAGATGTGTCGTGAAAAAGGTTGCTCTGGCCGATGTCATAGAAGTTGTTGCCTATGTTCTCCTCTAGAATTTTGATGGATTCCTGTCTCACATTGAGGTCTTTCATCCATTTGGAGTTTATTTTTGTGTATGGTGTGAGAGAGTGGTCAAGTTTCATTCTTTTGCATGTAGCTGTCCAATTTTCCCAGCACCATTTATTGAAGAGACTGTCTTTTTTCCACCGGATGTTTTTTCCTGCTTTATCAAAGATTAGTTGCCCAAAGAGCCGAGGGTCCATTTCTGGGTTCTCTATTCTGTTCCATTGGTCGATGTGTCTGTTTTTGTGCCAGTACCATGCTGTCTTTGTGATCACAGCTTTGTAGTACAGCTCGAAATCCGGCATTGTGATGCCCCCAGCTTTGTTTTTCCTTTTCAACAGTTCCTTGGAGATTCGGGGCCTTTTCTGGTTCCATACAAATTTAAGGACTATTTGTTCCAGTTCTTTGAAAAATGTCCTCGGTATTTTGATCGGGATAGCATTGAAAGTGTAGATTGCTCTGGGTAGTATGGACATTTTAACTATGTTAATTCTTCCAATCCATGAGCATGGAATATTTTTCCATCTTTTTATGTCTTCCTCAATATCTTTCAAAAGTGATCTATAGTTTCTAGGATATAGGTCCTTTACGTCTCTGGTTAAGTTAATTCCAAGGTAACGCATGGTTTTTGGTGTTATTGTAAATGGGATGGATTCCCTAATTTCTCTTTCTTCAGTCTCGTTATTCGTGTATAGAAATGCAACTGATTTCTGGGCATTGATTTTGTATCCTGCCACCTTACTGAATTGTTCTATAACTTCTAATAGTTTGGGAGTGGATTCCTTTGGGTTTTCCATATAGAGTATCATGTCATCTGCAAAGAGAGACAGTTTGACTTCTTCTTTGCCGATTTGGATACCTTTGATCCCTTTTTGTCTTCTGATTGCTGTTGCAAGGACTTCTAGTACTATGTTGAATAATAGTGGCGAGAGTGGGCATCCTTGTCGTGTTCCTGATCTTAAGGGAAAGGCTTCCAGCTTTTCCCCATTGAGAATAATGCTTGCAGTAGGCTTTTCATAGATGGCTTTTATGAGATTGAGAAATGTACCCTCTATTCCTACACTCTGAAGGGTTTTAATCAGGAAAGGATGCTGTATTTTGTCAAATGCTTTTTCTGCATCAATTGAGAGGATCATATGGTTCTTGAGTCTTTTCTTGTTGATATGATGTATCACATTGATTGATTTGCGAGTGTTGAACCATGCTTGCATCCCAGGTATGAATCCCACTTGGTCATGATGGATAATCCTTTTAATGTACTGTTGGATTCTATTAGCAAGGATCTTGTTGAGGATTTTGGCATCCATATTCATTAGAGAAATCGGTCTGTAATTCTCCTTTTTGAGGGGGTCTTTGCCTGGTTTGGGGATCAAGGTAATATTAGCCTCATAGAATGAGTTTGGTAGCTTTCCTTCTGTTTCTATTTTTTGAAATAGCTTTAGGAGAATAGGTATTATTTCTTCTTTGAATGTTTGGTAGAATTCCCCAGGAAAACCGTCTGGGCCTGGAGTTTTATTATTTGGAAGGTTGTTTATCACTGACTCAATTTCTTCATAGTTAATTGGCCTATTTAAGAAATCTATTTCTTCCTGTTTCAGTCTTGGTAGTTTATAGGTTTCCAGGAAGGCCTCCATCTCTTCCAGATTGTTTAGTTTTTTGGCATATAGCTGTTGATAAAAGTTTCTAATAATCCTTGCAATTTCAATGGTGCTGGTCGTGACCTCTCCCTTTTCAGTCAT